>NW_017298564.1:296803-319713 GCF_001594075.2 Trachymyrmex cornetzi | reverse complement strand
AAAATATGAATAAAAATAATATATTTTTAACGTGTCAAATGTCATATCCTCATATCAAAATGATCCTTTTTTAGTGTTATAATAATTTTGACAATTTTTTTTAAACCACCCTTTTTAAGCTGTGACGTTTTGACGATTTTATAAAATTATCCTTTTTTAGTTGTAACGTTTTGACAATTTTTTATGAAGTAACATTTAGTTCACTTTTGATGATTGATAGGGTTTTTCCTGACTCAATCATGGCAATTATATTTTTTTTGTTATGTCACTTTTGAAGACAGCGATGTTATATTAACCATTACGTGAAAATTCTTTATCTTATCCTGTAAGTAATATATGTCTCTGCAATTAAAATTCGGCAAAATTTAGATGTATTTTAAAATAGAATAAGAAGCAGTTATGAAAGTTAACAATATAATATTTTGTAGTATTACTACTTGTATTTAAAGCAAACTATCCATTTGATCTGTGCGTTCGTGATTGTTTCAGCGAGCATCACTTGCTATAACCATTGAACGTGACTTTTGCTTCTTTCTAACCGGAACGAGGAAACCTCTTCGTGTTGTATCACCGTGTCGTAGAACCCGTATTTCAAACCACTCACGCTTTCTTTACTTCCCGGTTCGATCTTTTCTTGAAAAGCCTTTCACCGTGGACGACAAGCCACTGGCGTTGTATACCATCGCGAGAGGAAATGTCTATTCGCTAAAAGAGAGTATACAGCTATACGTATGTTAGAAACTAAACTGCGCGCTATCCTAAGTTTTATGAGAGAATCAAATCGATGACATACACCACCGTTGCGCAAATTCAACATTGCTAATTTTTTCGCGCTGAATTTTTCTAACAAAGTATAATTATTCTCTTAGTTTATAATATATTTATACTTTACATAGTGCTCGTTTTCAACTCTTTACTGATTCAGATTTTAATTTTTAAACTTTCTTCCGCTGCCCCTAATCACGATAAGATCGAGAAATGTCGGTTTCAGATTATTTCGTCAAGACAGTTCCGGAAATCAATCTTCAATTGCGCACAACTACTTAATTGCGTTCGCTTGAAACACGATACAATGCAGGATGCATTCTGAAAAGAAGAAATCACGAAATATCGCGCTCGATATGCATATTATATAGGTATACTTCAAAGCATATTTGGGTCATTTCAGTTCGTTCCTCTAACAATATCGAGGTGAACGAAGTGGAAGGTAAGATAATCCTCTGGTCTGAATAATATAATCAACACTGTCGAATTATTTCAAACTTCGAGAGACGATAATAAACGCGACAGATTTTACTAATAATTTCTGGCATAATGAAATATAAATACTCATCAATACATACGCGCGTGTTTAAAAATAAGATAATTATATTGTATAATTTTAGAAAAAGCTACAGCTCGCGAAAAGATTTTGCTGAAATATTAAAAAATTTAGTTAGATCCAGATCTGAAAATAATTGTATTGGACCACCAAAATAATTATGTAGAAAATTCATAATGAGCAATGCTAAAAAAATTGACATTTCAGCAACCAGTTTGAGTCTTACGTAATTATTTTAATAATTCAACATAATTATTTTTAGATCTGTATCTAGCTAAATTTTTGAGCACTTCAGCAAAACCGAGAGAAGAGTTTGTAATAGGAACGAAAAAGGGATGATAAATATGATGGTTTGGTAGGAAAACGGATTAATCAGTTGCGAATAATTTCTCATTATTCGTTAATGTAACAAATAATAAAAATTAGATTTTACATAAATTGCTTCTGTTTCTAATAATTGGTTGGAATTGCTATAGCAGACTAACGTCAATCACAACAAATATTAAAATATAATTTGTTGTCAGAATATACAAATTATTTGTTAAAAGTACTAATAGCTTGTTAAATTAACAAAATCCTTTCTCTCAGTGTTCTTTTCGTATCTGTTATCCTATCAATTGGCGTTGATGAAAAAGGAATGTTTTTGTAAAGAGCTCTGTGTATTAAAATGAGCTAGTATTAAGCAAACGTATTTCGGTAATGAAAAGAAGATAATTACTCATTACGAAAATCAATTCATTAGCTGAACGATCGATGGATGCGGATATTAATTTCGTAGCCTGGTAATAACATTCATCGAACTTAACGTTACATGTCGCAAGGTCGATTTGCAGACCGATTCAGACGCGCGATGCAACGCAGTCGATCACGACGTTCTGAATGCACGCTTTAAATGTCGATGATTACTTGCGATTGCTTCATGCGCATCAATGACCTCCATCTCCGATGATTTCACGTCTATATTTCGAAGACAAATCGACGGTTGGACGTTCTTGTCATGCATCGTGATATTATATTCAAGCACAAGTTTAAAGCAATTGCATCGGACGATCTCGAGTGTCCCGCATACATTTTAATTTTCCATTTATACGTTACGCTTGATAGCTATAAAGCGATGCAGATTTTCGGTTAGAAACCGGGCTAATACATGAGGGAATTATATTCCACGGTGGATGCACGGCAAGCAACGGAATCATATACCTACTGGCTTACGTACCTTGAAAATTGCATCGTTCGCGGTGCAAGAGCGAAACACCGTGCTAACACGCTCCATCGTCGTGCTCGCCTTCATGATACAAGAATATTCACTACGCGGACCTCGCTTACACTAATTAAATATATTATCCCCTTTTACGTTGAGATATAAATTGATATTTTAATGCCGAGTTCTTCCACCAATTTACAACTAATTTTTCAACGTAATACAATATATAATTTATATTATACGTAAGTTATAAATTCTTTTTTAAATTAAATTAAACTGTGCGAACAAAAATTACAAAATAACAGGTAAAAGGCTCAGTCAGCCTATCTATGCTTTCGAAAAATTAATTCCTGCTGATCCCTTTTGATTCAAATATTTTTGCAGAGTAGCTAAAACAACGCTTTCCTTACGAGCTTCAGCGATCCAAACGAGCACTCTCCGACCGCGCATGATGCTCTCTTTCGTGTAGCACCAGGTGGTGCTACCATGGTGGCCGCCATGCCGTTTCAAGCCCGTAGGAACAGAGATTAACGTCGCCTACGTATCGGAAGTTAAGCACGAGTTTTAACGTGGCTTGTCCCGAACGTGACCGTGCACAAACCGGAACACATGCACCCACGGACATTAAGACGTGATCAACGGCGGACGCGCATGCAACGTTTGCGTATAACAATATTCTTTCGCTCCCCAGTTGTGCAACGGCTAATTTGTCCAGCAACGCTCAGAGGTGCAATGAACGTTTAATGGCTTCATAGAGTAACTTAAACGCGGGACCGTTTATCTGTTGTTTCAGGCAAAATCTCAATTATTTTATTATTCATCTCCATAAATTGTGGTATCCTTAATAATAATTATTACTTATAATTATCATGGTAATAATTATGATTAATAATAATGATTATGTAAATATACTGTATGTATTTTCAGCTTCAGTTTATGACTGCGTTTCAAGTCCGATAAATTAAATCGGTGCGCAATTTATGGAATTTAAAAAAAAAAACGTATTTGCATATGAACTTTATTGCATCAGGATCCGTTTCGATTGAAAATTCATTCTCTTGTTTAATATATTAAGTGTAAGAGAGAGTATAGAGATTATTTTTATGTATTTCGGTACATAATAAAAATAACGAATTTTCTTTTTTTCTCTTATTCCATCATCCTCTACCTCTCTTTCATCCCTTCTTTCTATCTCCGATCTATATCCTGCTTGCAAGCCCATAAAATGTGTTATATCCTGCGAGACTTACTCGCGAGAATTCTCTTGCGTCATCTCGCGTGTCTCTGCATATTTCCCTGTCTTTTCCTTGCCGAGCGCCAGCATTCCTTCTGCTCTTTTCACGCGTCCTTCCACTGCGTCCTTTGTAATACGCGTTCGTTTGGCTTGACTATGACAATAGAACGAGATGCAGAAATGTTATGTAATTCTAGATGCTAATTGCATTGCGCTCAGTATACCGTCTCTTTTAACGTCTCCCGCCCTCTCTCTTTTGTGTATCATCAGGTCGGCGTTACTGCAAGTGACGGCGCTGTTTGCAGAAACTAGAGGAAGCTCACGCCAAACGTTGAATTCGCCCAATTGTCATTGCCATTGCCTGTGTAATTAACTCTTCCTTAATTAAATCTTAAATAATTAATTGTTCTTCTAGGTGGCCAGAAGTATAAATTATTTAAACTTCATCTCCAATCGAGCTAATTGTGGCACTGATATACATCTGACAGCGAAATATATAGACTGCATAATTTTGACAATGACTCCAATAAAATTCAATATTACAACCATTTACATAAAAGACATACAAAAGTACTAGTTAATAATAATAATAATAATAATTAATTGTGCATCAATCCATCGCTATTCTAAAATATAGGTAAATGTTCACAAAAACAAATTTTATCTCAATATCATAATTACCCTAATTTCGCACCACATTTTGTCGCTTGTCCTATTTACCGAGTAACGACCACTCGTTGGCGCAACATAGAAATCGCGATATCACCAACGATAATTACAACCCTTGCTCGACCAAGGTTTTATCGCCAAGAGCAAGCGGTGATTTACATAGGTGCACGCCCCCAAGTCGAGTGACGCTCCGCTCGACTCGATTCGACTCGACGGAGTTGCTGGTTCTAACAGTGCCGGGCTCAGGAAATACAATGCTCCGCACGTGCCTGTTTTTTGCCATAGGAATACACTTGCGTCTTAAAAGAGAGAACTGTCAGCTTGCGTAATTTACGTTACGAGCTTCCAAAGGCGAGAACCGCGACATCAATCCTTAACGTGGCGCGTCGCTCACACAGAGAAAGACGACGATTGAGGAGAAAACGGCGTCGAGAACAGCACCCGTCACAAGGTTTACATTACGCTCGACATCATCTATATATAGTTATAGCGTTTGAAGGTTAAAGACCATGTCGTTAGACCGCCGACAAACACCGCGAGTCTGGCCTTTTGTCGAGTTAGCTACTTGCAAAGGTCCTTGTACTCGGCAAGTAGTAACAGTCTACTCCTATACTGATCAGCCATCGCACGTTTCAACGCCAACACATTGGTCGTTGTCTTCCCGTCCACAAATTCTTTCTGTTAACGTGATTTTTAGTTCTCCGTTGAGATTTATGAAGGTCATTTCTATCTTCAATATATTGCAAATATTTACTTAAATATTTATAACTTCGAAAATACTTGCGATAACGAACGATCGATTAAAGATTATTGTTAGATAATTTCTGTTAAATATTAAAGGAGCGAAACTCAATCTCTCTTGAATTAAATAATATTTTATTATTTTTAATTTCCATATGTGTCAAAATTATGTGCAAATTAATTCATATTTGTGGTTAATTTCAAACTAAACAACGTCCGTATTAACTCAGTAAATATTTAATAAATAATAAACTAAATTAGTGTCAAATTTAATACATTTTCTTGAATTAAATTGTTTATTTCCGTTGTATTAGTTAAATGAACGACATAATGAATAGGAGCGACCTACAAATTATTCAAAATAACTCAAAGAAGGTATGATTTGATGTTATGAGTTTAATAATGAAAGAAAAAGTATTATTTTTATCATCTATTTACTCATTTAACCTATAAAATAATGATTAAAACTTTTTTATATTCTTTTACATTCTTCGTTTTACAAACGTTAAAACAAAAATGTTATTAATGCCGATGGAAAAATATGACTTATTACTTTATGAATGAGATAGTTGCATTATTTGCCATAAAATAATACAACATTATTAATCGCTCCCTTTAAGTTGTGGAGAAACGAGAAAAAATTTCTGCGCGGAGAACAGTTTGTGGAATATCTGGCGGTACGCTTAAAGATTTTATAATCTGGTGTGGATATTTATCGTTTGAAGTAACGTTATTAAACTTAGCTTCGTGTGACTCTGGCGAATAAAACTTCGAACTATAACTATATAAATACGTAAATCTATTTGCTCCTTTTGAACAAGTTGTAGATTGTATCTCTTAAAAGAGAAAGAAAATCGTTTCCTTTCTGCTTTTTAAATAACGTTTCCGACATGTTGTCAATTACGCAGCATTAACGTCAAGAACGAAGTGACATAAATAAAAGCTTTTAGTAGTTTCGCATACATCACACATGCTTTATTATAAGAAATTGCTAAAAAGGGTGAAGGCTATAAACAATTTTACGCTTTTATAGAAAATATCGAAAGTTATAGTTTCAACGAATTCATCGAAACGTCTAAAAATTACATTTCCAAGTCTAAAAGAAAATTAATAAATATGTAAGAAAATATCAATATCGAAATATTGGTCTCCGCGGAATAGAAATTATTATTAAAAAGGATTCTCCTGCAAAGTTCTACAAATCTAGCGGTTGTATCATCTATGAGATCACATGAGAGTGACACGATAGCTCTTCTAACGTGAGGTGGAGCAAGGTACACAAGGTGCAAACGATCTCGAAGTACCTATGGTGACGTTTACATTTCACTCCACACCACTTAACCAGTGCCTTCGCAGATGCAAGCTGATGTCCTCATGCTGTTCAAACACCACGTATGCCCGTGGATGGTATATCTTATCGTCCGTTACGATCTTGCTAATTTGACCTCCGGCGTCAATAGGCGACTGGATAATGTCACTGCTAATACGCACCAATTACTGAATAAGATACTGCGATACAGCTTTCCGCTTTCAAATTATGTTACATATGAAACAATTTATATTAATGTATCTTTTAGAATAATACGTCACTTTTTATACGTATATATGTAATTTAAGTTGATAATTAAATTTACCTAAAAATTTAGCCCCGTATAGAAAATAAATTTGCCAGATAATTTATCATAAAATCGTTATGTGGAATGCTTGTTTTCAAATTATTATCATCATTTGAAAATAAATCATTTGAATAAACTGATAAAGGAACTGTGTTTATTTCATTGTATCACGGAAATTTTATGAGTAATATAATAATTTCGTAAAATTTGGTTAATATTTTAATAAATGGAATATATTAAACTAAATTTCAATTCTCTTTTGATAATGTGTTGTATAAAAAAATTTTTATTTTCACGCTATATTACGCTTTATAATCTTTACGCGATACGTATCTACTTTTAGCTAATAACGGAAACGGTATCGCGAGAGGTGGCCGGGATCACGCTTCGAGTATGAAATTAACTCAATTGCGAAAAAGTTTCGGAGTCGTCGAAAGGCTATAAGCATGGCCCTTAACGATTTCTTCCGCACTCGGAGAGTGGAACGTTTGGCTAACTTCGCGATTGCGCAAATTCACTTGCAGAACTGGTGGACTCGTGACCGAACGAAGCTATCTCTACCGACGTGCGAGAGCGCGCCGCAGCGGACTAACTCGATTTCCATCGAAAGTAGAGACGTGCATTTCGACAATCTCTCGCTCGGCGCGTCGGCGAATAAATTCATTACTGGGTCTCATCAAGGATTATATTCTTACTCCAGGGCTGCAAGACGCGGAATACAGCTAGCTCTGTGAAAGAGAGGAGGGAGACACACACAGAGAGAGAGAGAGAGAGAGAAAAAACAGAAAAACAGCATCGCCAAGGGAACTCGGCATCGCGCGTGCACGTAGATAATCCTCGAATCTACAATTACATTTTCATATAGCGCAAATTGCATTTCAGTCGGCAAACAGCGGGATACAGCGGGGAGAATCGCGTTCGCGGCGAAAATTATAGCCAGCGGATTTCCAGCTGAAAATGTAAGTATTGTCCTTAATGATGTTTTGTGGCAACTTCCGGCGCGGCGGATACGTCGCGCCGCTAACTTTGCGACTACTATAAATATGTTTGCGGGATTCACGGGGAGTCCGCGGACCGAATCAGCAAGGCAGTAGTCTAGCAGCCAGCTAGGAAAACGCACGGCAGGATAATTTCCATATCAAAACAGTAAAGCAGTTCTGTAAATCCGTCAACATTTCGCCGTCGAATAACCTCTGGTGTCCCGATGCGGCCAGTTACTTCGTAAACGAGGATAAACCGACGTAATTGCGTTTTGTTTATAAACTCCGAATAGTACAGCTACGTTTTTCTCTCGCAAAAAGATAAAAAATAAATAAAAAAAAAAAAAAACAGTATTTCGCGCGAGTTTAATTTTTCTCCCGTCAGAAATTGAAATTATCTGTATTTTTTAATGCATTCAGCGATTAAAATCGCTTTTCACAGTGGAGCGCGGAAAAGCATCGTGTCATCGTGCAAACGTCACGTATCCGTGATGGTACTTCTATTCGTGATAGTCGCTGCGAGAACGACTAGTGGAAATTATCGTGATTACCGGCGACGTACACGCAAATGAATTATTATAATAAGTCTTCCCAGGAGACGCGCTAAGCTAAGTGCCTAATAGAAGTGTTGCCACTCGGTAAGTGCTCTTCCCGGTGATTTCTTACGGCGACCTTCGCTCGCGGAAATCTCGCGCAAACTTCGCGATTGCGTAAATTCACTTTCGGAACTTGGTGTTCACCGCTGAATGAGTGGTAGCGGAAGCTTGCGGCGACGGTGACGACGATGGCGACGGAAGCCGGACTAACTCGGTTTTCATCGAAAGTAGAAGACACGCGCTCGGCTCATTAAGTAAGCAAGACGAGGAATGGCAGAGCGACTACCGTCGCCGTCGCCGTCGACCGTCGACGTCGCAATAATAACGGCACTGTGCTTACGTACTAACTTTTACGCCCAACTTGGTGGAATACTTAAGCCGCATTAAGACTTTAGACGGGGCTATTATCGTAATGCGTGCTTGTTAAGGGAGATTGGTCGCGTGCTAACTGGCAATTCCATACTATTAATTATACAGGCCGGTTGGCGATGCCGGTACATCCGAATCCTCGTATATCCATCGTATACGTATCGTGTAATTGTACCTTGCATACAGAAACTTCCACCGACCGATTTCACGCAAATAAATTGTTAGAATGATTAACGATAGTAAATACGAACGCGGGAAACAATAAGCTGCACACGAGTCGTTTTTAGATAAAAAAAAATGTGAACGATGCACGTGAGGTAGATATCATCGAAAAGCGATAAACCGTAGTTTTATTATACATTGATTCGTGTCTATTGTCACGAGACATACTTTCACTTTTTTTTTGCATATTCTTTACGATTCGTGTATTTTATTTCAAAACAGAGTATATTGCATAACATAAATATTTGTGCTTTTCATACGACGTATAATTTATTATAAATCAACCTATTATAATTTAAAGTTTTACCATATTTATATTTTAAGTTTCGTTGATATATTTTAAGAGTTAACAAAAATCCTTTTGTTAAATTGGACATGTTTGTGTTGAATGTATCTATCTTGTAGTCGACTGTACTGAGCTTCAACGTGTTTGAAAAGCTTCGGAGATTGAATAAGATTTTACATAAGACGACTCGTATATTCAGCGTTGCAGAACGATTTCAGGAGATTTTTCCGACATTTCAAGTAACGCGCACGTCGGGAATCACATTATCTTTAAAACCGAAATTTTCAGTCGCTTTAATAAGACCTCGATCGACTACATTCTTTTCCCGAATATATACGACGTCATTCTCAGCTCGTCGTCTCATCGAGAAGCCTCGAGATCCTCGAAGAGGCCCGAAGATTCAATAACGTTTTACGACCCGAGAGGCGATTCTCATCGGGTGTTGCGGAAGCGATTTCGAAAAGTTTCCTCGACGTCGAGGCAACGGCGACGTCGAGAACGATGCGATGCGACGCGACGAGACGAGACAAGACGCGGACGCGACGGGAGGCGCATTACGCTCGTAAAAGAGGGACGACGTGACGATAACTCGTACGCGCTAGCACCCTTAGCAGCCCTATACGCGCTAGCATCCTTCTTATCCGTAATTTATGTCCTTTAAGATGCAGGTAAAGGCTGGCTTAAGAACGCTCCAGACTAATACAACGCGGTCGGTGCCACAACCTGGTAACAGGATAACGGCATCAGTCGACTAAGCATCTTTCGTGGGCTTCCCGGGCTCTCGACTTCTCGAGTGCTTACAGGATATGAAGATTGCTAAGATTAGGGTTGATGCCGAGACCATACATCGCCTTTCCTACGTGTAACATAAACGAACCTGAGTAATACCGTCGGGTCATTGAACGTGTGCACCGTCGTTGACGGTGAGGAATCGTTGGGTCGACGCTTCCTCGAAGCGACTGATTGGAATTATCGGCGGCTTATCGGCGATGCGGGTCGCAACGTGACCTCGCCGCCAAGGACTCGCGATCTCTTACGAGAGATAAAGGAGATGCGACTGATGTTGAGTATGAGCTGTAAGCCTTCCGAGATTCCATATCGAGATGGAATCTCAATTGGGAGTTACGACGATTTCATACGCTTTCCGCAAATCAGAGAAATGGGAAATAATAGAGCCATATGGTATATTCATGATATATCTCTAACCATCTTTATGAAATAATATATACAGTAAAAAAGAAAATGTTAATTTTAACATTTTTTACACGTCCCAGGACATCCACTCTAAATTTTAAGTTAAAGTAACTCATTCGTCTTGTGTTATTTGTTAACGAATTAGTAATGTTAAATAATTGACACAATACTTTACATTTATATTTGTTATTTTGACTTTAAGGGTGATTTAAAATTAACGTATAAAATAAGTAGAGTACATAGAAGAGTAGTTGCAGTAACTCGTAAGAAAATGTTAATAAAACATTTTTGTTCGTATATAATGTGAATGAAAAAATTCTTACATGTTAAATTGACTTTGAGATATATAGATTAATTGAAACAATTGTATTAAAAACACTCAAAATAATATTCCATTTTTAATTGACGTACGCAATTGTTAAGTTAGAAAGATGACATGAATCTAACACATCAAAATGTTACAAAAATAATAACATATCAGTTGTATGTTAATTTTACATTGAAGTAATAATCAAAATGTGGTAACCAAGAAAAAATCTACATAAGAGGACGCACGATTTTTTACTGTGTATAAACAGCAAAATCGATCTTTGTATAAGACATACTAATTGCATTAATATATAACAATATCCTATTTATATTAGGTAACGTTAAATCGCGAAGAAATATGCTTTCTAAAACTTTTAAAGTGAGAAAAATTTTTACACTCTAAATTTTTTGGAGTAAAATCTTTTAAAGATTGAAAATTGAGCCACTCTTTTTCAAGACTGACTTAATTTTCATTTCTCTTAAAGTGAGACTCCAAAGAATTTGAAGAGCGTAAAAATTTTCTTCAAACATGTAAATAAATTTATATATAATTTCAATAAGATTTTTTAAAACGCAAAGACATTTTCCTTTTTCTTTCGTATATAAAACTTTTGGATATAAATTTTCGTATATAAATATACTCGAACAATGCATGACATACAATAAAACACTAACGTAATTTTATGGCGAGTACATTGTTGCGCAATAGCAAACGTAATTGATTACACCGTTCGTAAATTTTCGCTCTCGCTACCTTTAATTCTCGAGTTCCGCCGATTCCGAGGTAGGCGAATATACGCCAGAGATTGCGAGAGTATCGATAACATACCGCCTTAGGTCGTCTCGTGTCGTCGTTTGCCCCTAAGTGGCAAACTCGCTCACTTCTCTTGTGTCACGGGAGCAATTGGGTGACTAAAGCACCCGAATAAATGGATAAGAGGAGGTAAATATATTTCGACGAGGTATTTTCGTGTCCCGGGAGAATATTATAGTCGTTGACCCAGACTATTCAGCAGATGCATAGCTGTCATAATGAGAGATATAAGAAGGCATAAAAGTTAAGATAAAAAAAAATGGGGAAATAAAACGTGTTCGATAGAATTTAGATATTATTAGCTGTTATAAAAATAAATATGCCAATAAATAAACTCGTATAAAGCAGATGATGAAAAAATAGAGAAAATAAAAAAAAGATAAACAAAATAAAAAATAAGTAAATAAATAAAATAAAAAAAAGGGAAAAAAATAAATAAAAAAAGTGTATTCCAGGCAGTGCGGAGTCTTTACAGATTATATAAATATTAATATATCCTTGATAATTTCTTCCGTATATCTCTTGTCATATCTTAATCCATATATTTCATGCTTTATGGCTTTTACGAGCACTGTTATGAAAAACAGATTTCTCGTACTTCAAGTATCGTAGTCGTCGCGGATAATCGCGTGCGCAGAGTCGGCAGGTTTGGATCACGGCCAGACGTGTAATATTCATCGCTCGGCGGCGCCCACGCCACTAAATTAGCAACGGTTACAACGTGCCTGTGCAAACTGTTTAGGCTCGCTTTTATATCCGGCGATTAAGGGAGCTTTCAACTAAAAGTGCTCTCACGAGCGAGCAGGAAGGGTACTGTTTTACGAAAAGTTGCTGATGGATAGATAAAGATACCGAGGGATTGGACGGCGCTCGTAATACTCTACTACCCCGTTGAGACACGAAGGAGAGAAAGATTCACTATATAATTTTTAAGCATAATTGCATTTTCATCTTTCTTTCGCACCACGCAATCCTATGTTACGTTGAATTTATTATTAACAGCGGTTATTGGATTTGTCACAAATTTCGAGGTAATCCGAGTCTGATCGAACAATGTGCGATTTAATTAGATTTGCCAATGTCGAGACGTAGTAATAAATACATACATGGTACATACACAAGGAAGATCGTGTAAGTCGCGAAAATGTTAACTGCTCATATAACATTTTCCCCAAACGCCCATTAATTGCGTATAATTAACGAGCCATACAGGGTATTGGCAGGATTTTGTACATTCGATAGAAGTTCGTACTGCACGGCACGTTTCAATACCAATTATGTTCCAATTACGAGACACTCCACGTCGTCGTTACCCTCTCTTTTCCTCTCTCTCTCTCTCTCTCTCTCTCCCCCCCCCCTTCTCTTCTCTTTTTCTCTTTATAATTAATAAATGTATAAAAATAGGCATCGATGTGACGAATTATTGGCAATTAATCATTACTTAACACATTAAAAATAATCTCTATTCCGTCCTGACATTTTTACGACATTTTACGTTAAAAATAAATATTTTATCAGTTCTGATTTCATTAAAGTAAATTGACAGTTTGATTTCATTAAAGTAAATTGACTTATGCATTATTCGGGTAAACGAAATAATGCTGAATCATGTTGTCAATAAAATAAAATTGTTCAATAGAATCCTATAAAATTACGAAAAATTGCGTCGGCGCATTGCAGGAATTATCTGACGCAGAAATGAAGCTACGATTGTTTAAATGAAATTGCCGAGTAGTGAAGAACTCGACGAGAGTAGTTCCGCGCGTCGATGAGAACTTATTGGATTTCTTGTCGTATTACAAGTTAATTTCAAAACCGTTCTACTCTATGACAGAAGTACTTTACCCAACTATAAAAGACATTAATGCGTGGAGAACGGTTGTTACAATTATTGAGGTTGCCAAAACGAAATTATCGCATACTAACAATCGAGCACGAAACGCGCGCGCGGAACTTCGTTTTCTCACGACATGTTACAGGTTAATTCGCTTAATTGCAAAGCCGGCAGCGTTCTTGTTATGGCGGACGATTCCATCAGCTTGAATTTAATGCTTTGTAACTGCGAAAAACATCTCGGAGCTGTTCCTAGCAAAACAAATATGTTTTCCCGCAACGATTATTGTAGAATATTAGACATAACATATAATAACATCGAAACTCTGAAACTCAGAGTGATCTCTTTTTCTAATCGTGATGTAAGAAAACAAGATTCCCGTGAACGCGCAATCGTTGAACTTTTGTGAGCAATCAGAAATTGCCATTCCAAATCTTAAAAGCTAATATAAAGTCATCATTAAAAATTTACTGCTAATCAGAAATTGGCCACAAATCAATCAATCACCGTTATACGCCACACCTTGGCTGCGTTCCATTTGACGCTCACAGCGAGCTTGGAATCATTTCATCCTCGCTGTGTGTCAAATGTTAAACAAGGACAAATGATGCGTATAATAAAGATCAAAGTTTGGACACGGAGATAAATATGGCGACAATATGTTCTTTATTGCAGAGTATATAGAAAACGACGCTTATGACATGCTCTCAGCTCGTCAGCGCGTCCAAACCAAATTTAGCCGTAAACTATAACAAACTATTATCCGTGAGATTATAGGTCACAAAATATCTTGTTATTCTAGACACGGCGATAAAAATTGTTATTTATTTGTATCATTTTACGAGAAAAATGCTAGTTGTTGTAAAACCAGTTGTAACATTTCGCCATGTTTGTCTAGTTCAAAACTGGCCTATCAGAAAATAATTGAGTGTGACCAGATTCTGACTAGAGGATTAATAGCTCACAAGAGCTGTGAAATGAGACGCAGCCCTTGTATTCTTACATCATATTAATTAATTGTTTTTATTTCATAATTGTGACCGATAAAGTACGTAAAATTGTTTTAAATTCTTAAATCAGTAATCGCGTCCGCACTGCGTCATCATGACATGCGCTGTTCAGAGTTCAACTTCGACAATCGTCGATAGATAGCCAGTCCATTCGAGAAAGTATCTCAACTCAATAACCAGCAGATAACACAGGCATTAAACGATTACGGAGTTTTAAACGAAGTTATCGAAAGTTAGACGCGTAGAACATTCTCGATGGGGGGAGGATTTAATAACGTTTTGCGATATACTGACAGGCAATTCACAATTCGAGGCACTTTTACATTATCATCGTTATCTACTCCAGCTGATGCTTTATAAGTATGCAGTGAAATTTATTAGCGGACAACTGATGGAATTGTCGGAGGAACGCTCACGGAAATTACGATTGCACGAAGCGTATTCGTACGAAAAAGCATTTCGCGAGATGACTGTCTTGGCGTATTGCAGGTTGGAAGCTATAGACTGCAGTGCTTCGAATCCAAAATCGTTTGCGCGGTGAGCGACCTCGTAAAGGATAGGAAAACGATTCGAACGATCGTATTGTCGGGTAAATGTCGCCCCGGTTTCGCACGACATTGCCACCGACGTACGTTCTGTAACATCACACGGCGAGAAATTATTCAACCGTTGTCACGTTCGCGATTAACGTGATTCGCGGCTGTGATAACGATGACATGAATGTGCACTCGAAACGTGTCTAAGATATTTGCCAGGGCGGTCCCAGCTGTGCTGATCGTAAAATCGGGCAGTGTTGTCATCGGCGGTGTCGTACACGGTGTCGATTAATCGATCTGAGTGTCACACGGGCGCACGCAGATTTGATATCAGCGTTCGACCTGCAGTACGATATCACACGCCGATTCAGTCCATTAACCACGTTTAGCGCACGCGAGAAACGGGGCTTTTAGGCCGATTCATAAGGGTGTCACAGTTAAATGCGTATTGAGCGGGAGGAAGCACAAAACGCACACGGTTACATAACAGACATTTCAATGCCGGCCGCATAATTGATCCCTTTGATCAACCGATGCGCTTTGCGCCTCTGTACGAATTAATCTACGGTATTTGAAGGCACACACAGGGGTATTTTTCTCTCGTACGAATGCAGACGAAAGATACTCCTGAATTTGTTCTATCTTTTCGTATGATAAGAATGATAATTTCAATATTTTATATCGTAAACGTGCGAGAATAAGGGAGCGTTTGCTATTCGCTATGCCGCACAATTCAGAGACTTGCATTGAATTTCAATGAACCGAGTAAGAATAACACGGCGCGTGAATTTTGTCCCGTGTGACACACGAGAAGCTTAAACAATTTTTTTGCATCCGTAACTCGGCGCGAGCGAACGGTTCTTTATCGTAATAAAGATGTCGCCCGTGCTAGGATGGAAAATCGATAACTCCATATGAAACTAATTTTTATGGCCACTGCGGCTGACAGTGATAACGTTTCAACTTGACAGTTTTCTCGCCAGCGTCATCGATATGCACGGGATCGATTAATCGACTTCCACGTTTTACATGCGCAACCGGAGTTCAGCCATAATTCGCAGTGATATTACAATCAGATGACTTACGTCATCGCTTTAGGAAACGGAAAATAAATTTCATGCTAAAACTAGCGCCGAGATTATTTTTGACGGATTCACTGCTGATTAATAATACCTTCATTGAAATAGCAAGAATCGCGCAACGCAATTTTCAATAAAAAAAAAAATGACAAGTATGATCAAATATCGACAATAATAATTGGCTCGTCAACGTCAACGAAAATGAATTCGAAAGAATTTCGCGTATGAAATTGAAAAAAAATTTTTTATCTCTGCCTCTACTAATTGAGAGCGGAACTCGATATATGATGTTAATGTCAATATTACATTTTTCATGATCCACATATAAACCGGAATTTATGAATATATATGCGTGTCAATTAATTGGCTGATTTCTCGGACGTGTTACACGACATACGATACCTAAGTATTAAAAAAAAAAAAAACTGTAATACTTTTATTTCATAAACGTTAATATTTTACGTTCTCCTCATTACATTTCACGTGGCTCTCATTTTTAATGTATCCTTCGACAATGGCAGCTCGCGAGTTTTAATTTCACAGGACACGGGCACGCTTTGATTCAGGCGTGAGAATTAAAAGTGCTGACACAGTGCGCTAATAATCCCGGCGAAAAACGTAAAAGTCTAGTTTCAGCGCACGCGTGGGAGATAAAGTGTTCCACCTCGAGCGTCTACGTAGCGTTTTACGTCAGTATAAATGACAGCGATCCACAATAGCGTCTACGCTAGAGAGAGGTACCAAGCGCCGTAAAGGAACGAAGTATATATGACTGACGTATGAGAGTCAGTCAAACCACACATGCTTAAAATCGCACATGTGGCATGTATGCAACGGAGAGCTTGTAACGGGACGCTCTCTAAGGCTATCGTCATTAAAATTCAAGGGAGATTGAGCTTGATCCGGTAAATCCCGCAGAAGCTGGCGAAACTGTTCCAACAGACGAAAGTCCCTCGGAGCCATGAAGTGTTAGAAATGCCCATTGCCCGCAGAACTTATCACCGACTAGCAGACACGGAAAGGAACGTCCCATACTTCATCCGAAGGAACGGCGAGCGACGGGTGCTCGATTAACAGCTGACCGCGTTGTCGATAACGCAATCGTCCGTCGAAAATATTTTCCGATGTTTTCGATACGATATCTTAATCCCGTGCTCTATTAAAGGCGCCTTTCGCGCGCTAATAGAAAAGTTGTACAACTACTATGACACACACACACACATATATATATATATATATATAAGGGTTTTATAAAAGTTCCTACGTACTCTCCCACGCCACAATGAACGTCGCATTATTTGACGCTGCTTGTGACATTCTATAGTGTAAAGTAAAAACAATTGCAAAATAAATTTTTTTATATATATAAAATTTCAAGATTTTATACTTACGAATCGTGCAAATAAAATTTTTTATAAACGTAAAATCTTGAGATTTTACATTTTATAAAAAATTTTATTTGAATGATTGTTTTTACATCACAGGATACCATAAATTTGTTTAACTATAATATGCATATGACGCATGTATATCATTTTTCAGATATAAATGCAAATTGACAAATTGCACTCAAATGTGATTTAAACAAATTAAACCTTTATTTCGTCATCGTTTGAAATAAAAAAAAAACGCATTTCACGTAAAGAGACAATGATACTAGCAATCATATTGAACGACAAAGTATGGAATTCATCTCGTTTTGTGTCGCGCAAAAAAGCAATATACAGAATAGTATTGCTCTTTAAAAACAGAATTGGAAATTTCATATAAATGCTGTACTGCATAGAACAATTCGACGTACATGATGAAAACGACATTTCGACTTTAATATCGGTTCTATCTAAGTTATGTCAATCTACATGTATTACTTTTATTCTCACTATTTCAAACACTATTATATCAATCGTATCTTGGAAATAAATTAGGATAAAATCAGTCGAAAAATATTATATAACGCGAAAACTGATACACCATGTAGTACGCGACGCCTTTAACTTAAGAGATTACGAAAAGCGTAGCAACGAAAATCTACTGCGTGGAGAGGAAGCATTTTAGCGTAGAATTAGAGCGTAAGAACGGTGAACGCGCTGAACTATCGATCATCGAGCTAGCTGTGCTCTCTCGAGCACGTACGAGATTCGCCGAAAGTGTTTTAGAAAGCGTTCTTTCAGCACGACGTTAAACGGAGGATCGACCTTACACGTCGTATTTGACCTAGCGGCGAGTAAGCTCGAATTTAAAATTCGGCCGAGCGTATGACAGTCGTTGGATGAGAATCTGTTTGTCGAGAGGGGGTTGAACGCTGGTGCTTCTGCTGCTGCTGTTGGAAACACTATAACTCCCGGCATGACGCCGTGACGTGATCCGTCTGTATGATGAGTTGCGAGAACCGTTAGCGATGATAAACGTGTAGCGCGGCTTGTCGTAACTTTTTGACTTATGACAAAACGGAACGATGAGGAAGAGGGGATGGGGCTCTGTTGCCATTTCAGCAAATTTCGATCCGTCCTAGAATTAATCACCACCGGCGGTAAATAAGCCCGACCGAATTTATCGTTCGTTGCGACATGGGAGATATTAACGCGTGCGGAATACGCTTTGTTGCACATGTTTAAACGTGCATTATAGATATTGCGAATCAACGAGGCCAATCATTAAGCATGACAGAACTAATTAACGGTAGATACACTCACTATATTATCAAATAGAAATAATACGTTGTTTTGTTAGTTGATTGACAGTAATATATAATCCCGAATAAAATCATTTAACTGTAACGGATAGCAAAATGACCTGCAAATAGTATTATTTGCTAATATTCTGATAAAATAATAACCAATGAATTACATAGCTTATGTAAACTAGGCTCTCTCTTATTACGAAAAGTTCAATCAGACAGGTGAGCAATAGGACGGCTTTAAACGGACAAAAATCGATTACAAAATATATCTCCGCGAAAATAAAATAGAAATTTAAAATATATATAAGAATACTTAAAATCAGAAAATATATAAGAATAGAAATTTATAGTCGATAATTGTATAATTGAAAAATGTTAAATCACGTTCGACGAGAAATTTGAATTAAATCTCAATGTATTTTTTGCGTCGATCAGATCGACATTGAATACTCGATTACAAACATGAAACGAGATTTCCTCGTCGACTCTTTGAGATTCCGCACTTCGTCGCAGTCGTTTATCTTTGACCCGCTCGACATCGCCACTTAAAACGGAACATCTCGTGCGAATAGTACCAGTCGCGTTCCTTTGTAAGCAACAACGATGCCCGCTTATATATTCGAGTAGAGGAATCAACTGAATACCAACTAAGGCAAGCCAATCGCCTGGTCATTCTCACATGCGAGATTCTAACGTTTCAAAAGCCGACCACGAACTTCCTCGATTCACGAACTTGCTGGAACAACCAAGGGTCCATGTTGGAGTAAAATGCTTGTCTTTGACGTGAACTAAGTGTATGTCTCTATGCAAATGAAATGACTTCAGCCGATAATTTATTGCAACTTAATAAGCGCTTATTAGCGGAGATATACACTATCAGAAAAATCAGATATATCTATTTTATAGATTTCTTTTTGCAAAAACTATTAACTTTACTCGAACAGGTTTTTACGATACGTATATTAGTGAGTGTGTTATATAAAATTTTTAATTAAAAATAGTACCGACAATTGTTGGCATTAATAATATCGATTTACGATAGTCATCACAGCTTTCATACAATTTATGACACAAAAAATCAAACAAATCATGAAACACTTTAATAAATCTAGTCGTAGGGATTTTTTTTAAACCATAATTTTTTCTACAATCAAAAAAACTATTTTTTAACAAAAAATTACATCTTTTAAATTTAGAAATCCACCATTTTATTAAAATTGTTTTTGTTCCAGGGGTAAACAAGTTTTTCGTTTCAAATAAACTGCATGAAAGTTACGATGAGTAATTAAAAAATTTATGTAACACTCATTAATGTACAATACGTACCTGTATAAAATATTGATCAAAACTCTGAATAAAGTTAATAATTTTCGTTAAAAAAATTGTAAAAGACATCTTTTTAATCCTTCTTTTCGTCCTCCCTTAAATAACAGTTTCGTCTACGAGTATTTGTCTTACTTTAAAATTTTTTAAACAAATTTCGTTAATTATTTAATTAACAGGAACAAATCATTTAATCACTATTGACGTACAAAGATATCGTAGATCTCAATTTGTAGTAAGCCATTACTACATCGTGCAATTTTGACGTATCTTCGTCTATTTCAAATAGATTGGAGTAAATATTTCAAGAAAATCTTACATTAAGTGAATCTTGATTAACTTTCTCCAAGTCGCTAGTTGAAATTATACAGCAGAGGAAATCTGAATGGTGAAGCCGTTAAGATTATCACGACGATCTAGTGAGTCTTTCAAGCAGCTCCCTCGACCACACTTTGACATTATTAACACTTCCACCGCTTACCATGAAGCGCTCTAATATCTTTCATTCCAATGAAAAATTCCACCGACGGAAGTCAAGTTCCTCTCGCATTGTTACCGTGTTAACGCGGCGAAAAATTGTCCGGTCTAGTACGATAATTATTCGATCGATCTCTCACGTCACACGCAACAAGCGTTTGTACTTTCAGCGATGATACGTAGACTGTGACTGCAAACGTATCAGCGAGAGACGCGATACATCTCCTCTGCCGCATCGCCAGGATTAAGACGAGAATCTGCCCTTCTCGAGCTTCTATCTACGGAACAATAGAGTTGCATGTCAAAGAGCGAAGTTTGATCTGACACAGATCCGTGCGTTCATCAAACTTGGCTCGTCGCAGTCCGGAATTGCTGCGCTTCGCTCGGCGCAACTCGTTACGCCACTCGTTGGCGCTTTTTGACGGATCTCGTTTTTTTTTTTTTTTTTCCGTTTGTCACCCGGACTATTCCACCTCGCGTAATAATTAGTCAACACGTTCCGCTTTCGAGAGGCTTTCGAAGGGCGCTTTCGACAACGCAAACGAGGACGGCTCTCAGCAACGTATGTCGCGCAACCGTATTTGCGGATGACCGACGGGGGCGAAGTAAGTGGCGGTAAAGGAGCCGCAGTGTCACCGATATGCAAACACCGGACCATTGACGGCTCTACAAGCAGCGTCCGAAACTATCGTCAAAGAGAGGAGTTGCCTTTGATCCATCGGTGTTAAAATATTCGTTATAAACCGGTTCGGACAGCTGCGATGCGCAAAATCGGTCGTTCGCACGTCGTAATTAAACGATAATAGGCGAAAGAGTTACGTGGTGAAATTATAAATTCAAAAGCGCGCGTTTGATCGAGAATGGATAAACTATTTCAGAAGATTTTCAATCAATCACAACGTGATTTTCAATTAGAAATTCAGTGTAATATCTACACGAGTATAAAATGTAATTTTGTGTAGTTAAATTAAATTTTTTATCTGACATCCAAAGAATATTTAACGATTCTCGCTATCGAGAATTATCTCGTTGCTTTTTTTTAACAAAGGAAAGATAGATCTTTCCTTTAGAATAGAAAGAATATTTCCTCGATTTAATTTTCAACTTATAATATTAGGCGTAAGTTGATCTTATGAAACTAATTTCACAAAAACAAAATACTCCTTCAAACTGCACTCATTTAACTTTCGCCCCTCAAAACTTCCGACTAACTCTCACGTTTGATAAACAGATAGCTGGAAATGGTCGATGGAACTATCAAAAAAAAAGCGAAAACCAAGTAGATCCGCTGCTCGACCTTCGAAAGCTCGGGCAAATACGATAAAATACACAACAACGAAATTCAACATCCACTTACTGTCCTTCACGCAGAACGCGCCGATAATCCAGAGCGGAAAGAGCGGCACGACGAGCACGTTCAAGTGTCTCGCGTTCGCGTTGTACCGTAGACTCCTACCGTCGTGCGGCCTAAAGTAAATCATGATCGTTCCACGTGACGGGACCAACGCGGCACGATCATAGCAACACCGATCACCAAGGAACGAACGTTGTTGTCGTCATACATCCACCCGCACTGTCTGAACGCACACTGATCCAATGGTGGATTCCTTTCTTTCCTCCTCCGAAGAGCTTTAATTGAGTCCGAAGTCCGGACGGCGCATCTGCCGACTATCGCATGTGCGATATTCGCGCATCCTCCTTTTTTTTCAAGACAGATTTTCAAAGATGAGAGACGAGAGACCGGTCGTTCGGACGGACCGCGAGCAAGAGCGATCTCTGAACGCTGAGATCGACAATTTCGCGACGCGCAAGCGGCACAGCGTTGAAAAAGACTGCGCTGGACCGTTGAAATTTGTAGAAGCTCTCCTTGGAGACTTTAGACCGGATGGCGAATCGCAATCATAGAAATCAAACTGATCGAGCGTGATCGACGCACCGCTCAATAATTCCTCGTCACAGAATCATATCGTCGATCTGTTGGCGGTATATTCGGTACCGGAAAAACGCGCGTTTCGATATACTATTCCAATATCCTTTTGCACTTCTTCACTTCTTCTTCTTTTTCCGTTGATCTATCACTTTGTTCATTCTTCACATCGTTTTTTCTCTTCCACCGACTTTTTTCCTCGTCACGTCAACCCCTCCGTTTGTTTTCCTTTTTCGCGCTACCCCCCAAGTTTCTCTCTGCCGATTTCTTTTTCCACCCCCTCGGAAGACCTTCAGCAACTTTCTCACCCTCCCCCCCCGGAGGATAAACTTCTCTCTTTTACTTCGCCCGGCGTTCACTCGCGTCCTCCGATGACACGTTCGATCGGCACGTTCCAGCGCTTCAAGCACGACGACGTGATGCGCGCCACTCACAGCGTCAGCGTGATTTCGCACTCCCTCCACGACTGTATCGGGCCGAACCGTGTGC
>NW_017298564.1:169049-296720 GCF_001594075.2 Trachymyrmex cornetzi | reverse complement strand
CCGCCACCACCGTTGCCGCTGCCACCGACACCGTCGATCGAAAAGAGGCCCGTGTTGTACGCGCCCGCGCACACGCTTTACCTCGCATGCGTATTGAACGCGAGAGACCGGTGTCTCTCTTTCTGCCTTCACTCCGCAGCGTATCCGCACGCGCTGCTTCCTCTTCGTTGTTTGCTGCTACTGCCGGTTGCGCTTATCGTGGGAGTCTGTTACTGTCTCTCTCTTCTCCCTCTCACTTTCTTCTAACAAGATTAATAGAGTCGATTTTTCCCTGCGATTTTTTCTATGCTCATATGATTATAGAAGTTTACTCCAACCGGTTTCTTTTTTTATGCAATTTTGATTTTTTTTTATTCTATTTGTAATGCGTCCACAACAATTGTGGTGTTTCTTTAAAATTGTCCGTTGTGACCCGTTCAAACAAATTTGTATTAATAAAATATTAATTAAACTGGGCGTTAGGAATCGGCGTCAGATTCTACGTTGCGCAATGATTAATTAATATTAACAATTAAATTTGATCTTCGTTCATTATTTTATTAATTTTGTTAATTGAAATTTGTATTGAAATTATTATATTGTAATATTATGAGGATATTTATTCTCATTCTTTTATTACTGCAAATCATTTTGAAACAAACATTGTCAAGTGTTTGTTTTAAAATGATAAAGTATTCGATTTTTCTCTTCTAACAACCTCTTTGTTCTTGAGTCACGCAATCGCTTCTTGCGAGTCTGAAACGAACGACAGGCTTGTGTCGAAGGGTCGGATAATGCGATGAGGTAGGTAAAGTCAGGTGAAAAGGTGAAGCTTAGATTGATTTTGAATATGCGTAAAGTCGGAATGTCGTTCGAAGTCAAGTGCACCATCAACAGCGATTTATTCTGAAGAAAAATGGAGTCTTTTCTCGTATTCAGACCTTCCAATCCGCCTGTTGCCCTTTGTGTAGCGCATAACAACTAGCGACCTGCAGGTATTTACTTACTTGGCTTTATAAAATTAAAATCGTACAGGAAAAGAAATATCCTGATTGGACCCAAAGGCGAGACGAGATGGCAAATCATCAAATCTGTGTTGTTTTTAATTAGAAACGCGACACATGTAATCCCCAGATGCACGTACAATAATCTTTCATTTGCAAAGTGCAACAAGTGAGTTCAGCTTTGTGCTTACGAGTTTCCATACTAGCCTGCGTAACATTCCATTTTTATCTTTTTTTTTTCTTCACGTTGCACACAGCAATTTTTGCCTACGTTTTTCATTTACCTCTTTATCTTTCCATGTTTCACCCTATAGTCGCGTCAGATACGAAAGTCTAACAGAGATAGTTTTTTAAAGAAAGAAACGTGTGTCGGAGGAAAGCCTTCAAATGGAGATGAAAGGGAACTAGAACCTTCGTTAATTTTATCCCTCTTTCTCGTCACTTGAACTGCGGTTTATCTGATCTTCTCCAGGTCTGCGTGCTAATTCTCTTTGTTACTGCTCTTTTCATATGCCATCAAATTTTCTCCATGCGTAATTTTAATCTCAAACAAACAAGCAAGATGTGCGCGTTTTTAAACATGAATTCGCAGTATATCATTGATTTCCCTCTAGTCTAAATTTTTAGAAGAGTTAAAATATGAATTTACATTTTCATACATGTACGTGGGAAATTTTCCGAACTACTACGCTGTGTAGATGTTTCGAAAAACATATGCAAGTTTATAAAATATTTAAAGATTTGAAGAAGAGAGAGAATCATGTGTATGTAGGGTAAAAGCAGGGATTATGGAATAGCCTTTTTTAAATTAACATTGCTCTGATATAAATGCATATGAAGACTTCAAATTTACACAGAACTCTTGAGAAATATGTTAGCTACAACATCCAATAAATGAAAGTCGCCAAAATTTAAGTCCAACGTCAATATTAACAAAAAAGTCAAAAGTGAGAAAATGGGGTCTAAAAAATGGGATGTAATATGGAATACTGATTAAATTTTGACCATAGTAATAAATAACACAATAAATGAAGTCCAAATTTGTTTATTTATATAAACTGATCAAAGAAAATAGAAAACTGTTCAATTTATATATATATATATATATATTGTACAATAACACAGAAAATATAATAGCATCATTACGAACGTTATTAGGCATGGACAAATAAAAAATCGCAAATAAGCTGATAAATTGCAAATAAACTGATATAGAATACATGCTGTAATCTAACCTAATCTGATCACGAATAAGTTGCTACATGCATGGAATCTATTCCATACTCTCAACCCCCGATGTATTCCACATTACCTGCATGTCGTCATATGACAAATAAAGTCTTTCCGTAGCAATGAACAAGTTTGAAATAGCAATTAATCTGCATAATATTGTTCATGCAACATTATTAAAAGCGTCTGTGCAATATAAGCATTAAAAAAATTTACCTTTAGTTTGTGAGAACACATTTTGGAAAAAGCTGCCGGATCTTCTGACGTAACGAAAATGAATAAATGTTAATTGTAGCAAAACGATTGGTCGGACCGAGTTCATTGCTTGTTATAACATGTTTGGTAATAGTTGCAATAACTTTCAGCGATTACCGCCAGATTGCAATGTTTTGTTTAAAAAATAACCCACTATTCCATATTAGTAGCCTATGCCATAATCCCTGATTTTATCCTATCTTTCTTATATTTATATTTATATTTTTCTAATATTCGTTCTTATAAGGATTTGTCTCTTCTGATTTATATGCAGGATATAAAAAGCTTGATACGCAGAACGCTTGCATTATTCGTTGAAACCGCGATATTATTACTTAGACGATGTGTGAGTGAAAAGTTTGTTGTAATTTTGTGAAAATTTTTTTTCAATTTTTTAACAAATTATTATAAAGGGAAATAAAACTCGAAAAATGTGAAAAAAATTTAACTGAGAGAAAATAACTACTCGATAGCAGTAATAATAATAATAATTCTCCTTATGCCGGAATATAAATTCACACAAGCATGTAAATTGTAGCAAATATCGTTTTGTTTGTACACTTTCGCGATAATCAGCTTTGGATAATCAAACTTGTTGAGAGAGTTCAATTTCCAAGTTTTTTTTTTAAATATAAAAATAGCAAAATGCTGAAATATGGAAATAGCAAATATTGCATATAGATTCGTAGCGCGGTTCAAAATATTGACTTGCAGAAATTTTATCATTCAGTTTATTTTTTATTTTGCACGAATTCGATTATTGAATGCGTATTGCAATTGCCGTGCGGGTCTTCGTTATATAACAGTGATATTTTTCTTATTATTAATTTTATAAACTCTCTTTTAAATTTATAACAGTTTATGGATGTTAATACGAGCGTCATAACCTTTGCTTCTTTGATACATGTGTATATTTAGAGTACCCATATAATGTATAAAATTGAGCTTATATTGCAACCAACCAAATTTATTGTTTATCGTAGTGAAATTACTAGTTTGGTCAACTTGCTTTATCATGATGCTTTTACATATACTAACTTATATGACCAATTACTTGATTGTACATTATCGCAACGTGAGTACATGCGATTGTGTAAAATATATATTGGTGAATGCAACACAAATATATAGCTATTTAATACGTATTTAATTCAGAGTGAGAAAGAGAGAGAGAGAGATTGGATTTAAATGCATACTGCAGTTACATAGAAAAAACGCCAATTTATTTTGTCATTAAAAGATAATAAAATCTACTTTTTTCTTTTTTCTCCCTTAATTTGATGCATTTATTTATATTGGACAAAAAACTTCAAATTTTTTTACAATTGATTTTTAAAATATGTGATAAAATTATCAAAATAGATTTTAATTAATCGCGCTGCTATCGATATTTATAACATATATCTCTACAGATTTCTAAATAAATTATTGTAATTTACAAAATAAGTTTTTCGAACTTTACGTAAAACGTTACAACGTTTTGAGGAAGGATATCGATTGTGCTATTATGTAATGTTAATAGCGATAGAAATAAAAGATATAATATCGCATTGAGAGAGAGAGAGAGAGAGAGAGAGAATTGTACTCTTTTTTTATTTTCTATTATTTAAATTCTGTTTAATTAATTTATTCAAATATATGATAAATAAACAGTAATAATATGAAGTATACGTGCAAAGTATTAAAAACAGTTTTAAACTTTTTTATGCGCATAAAATAATATTTACTAAAAACAATAATTTGAAGGACTACGAACCAGAGATACACAAAACAAATAAAGAGAGTCTATTTTAATTATAAATATGAAATTAAACAACAAAACAAACGTTCCGATCCGGGTCATTCTCAATGTTAACAAAAATTTAAATATAATATTTACTGTTTAATGTGTAAATAATGTACATATTATGGAAAAATTTAATCCCCTCATACTGGATTACACAAACAAATTTTTAGAATTAATCACAAAATAGATATTCTCAAAGCATTTCCTGTCTGTTTGTGAACAGTCATAGACTACAACAGTTATTTGAATTCCGGAGATGAGTACGAATATTCGGTATGCGGGTAAAACGTCTTAGATTCAATTTTTCGCAAATGGATTCTTCGTGGTAGAGTGTAGAGAGAATCTTTCTATATAATATGGCATGAAAATTTGATGCAAAAGAAATTGGATTTAAGCCGTAGTGCGCTGCGCCAAACACATTCGTGTACACGATATATATTGCCCAAAGGAAAACGCAATGTGTTTTGCTACTCCGACGGTAAACGATATTAACAAACGATGGTACGCGGTCCAATTTTTTACATCTCGACGATTTACAAATTACAGTCAAGTCGTGCGAATCAATCCGCGCGCGGTACGTGGGGGAGAAGAGAGAAAGGCACTTCTATTAATACCATAGGGATGAAGAAATTTTTTAACAATTTTTTTTTTTTTCACCGAAATTACAACAACTCTCGATACCATGTCGCTAATGGATTAGTGAAGGCTCGCACGGAGTACCAAGCCAAGTACGCTTCAATTTGCGAAACTCCGCAGTTAATGGACTCGCGCCATAGCGCGAGCTATTAAATTCCGTCACATGTATGCGGAAACGATATACAGAGAGAGATTTTGTTTACTGCGCGGATTAGCGCAGGTTAGTAACCGGACTTTATTCGCGCATTTAATATCGGCATTGTGTGCATCGCGCGCGTATTACTACCGCTTCGTGTCGTCCACGCACACTTATGTCGTCGACGCACTCATCCGATGACATTATTATCGAAAAGCGTTTTACCACGGCAGAGCACGTTCGCTCGCTTTTCGCGGATAAATGTTACGTGTGGCAGCTACACTACACTACCTATGAGACCGAGGGAAAGCGCAGTACGAGAGAGCTCTCCACTCCACCGTTAAGCGATAATAATAGGCGTTGCACATGTACTTGCAGAGAGATAGACAGAGAGACAGAGAGAGTGTGAGTGAGTGAGTGAGAGATACGATGAGGTCGAGATACATACGCCAACGAGATGCCCAGGAGAAAACAATGCATCCCGCTGTGCACGTCAATGAGACCTGCGGAATCTCGTTAGCGCTCTAAATCCTCCTTTTTTAAGGCCACGATGCATTTCTAGGTTCAAGACACACGTGATATATTCGCGTACCGAGTTTGCATCTGGCGGCCATAATGTCGCTCGTAATGTCTTCGCTATTCAGATAAACCATGTCGCGAATACAAAGTGCGCCCGAAAAAAAAAAAATATGTCACAATAGAATAGAAAAAAATGTTTTTACCGCAAAGACCGTTTAGCGAAAATTCTATTCTTTTTCCTAATGTATAAAAATAATAACGTATCGTTTTAATATCATGTTACGCCAATTGAAGAAAAATATACGTTGCTTGTTCGTCGCTACACATTCTTCATTTAGTAATAACGGTCACGTAGACAATTCGTGTTGCACGCTTCGGCGCCAATTTCGCAAATCGGATCGGGATACGAACGCGCACACGAGAAACGTGACGGTCGCTATGACGAGAGTACGATCTAATGCTCCTTGGAAATTCAAGAATGAACCGATACGTAGGTACGCACGATCGAGCCGAGAATCGAAGATGGATCGTGCGCATAGGGTAGGGATAATGGATGCTGGTCCGAATAAAATTACAGCAAATATTGTACCAACCAGCTACTCCGTATGAGCGATCGGATAATCGATCTTGGCGTTAACACCAAGCTGGAATCTTTCAGTACACGAGAAATTAGCGTATACCTACCTTGACACGGACAGACGAAGCATCGATGATGTCGGAATACTGGAAGAAAATTTTCAGAATTTTCCTTCACAGTTGCGGACGTGTTCTCCAACTCTGCCTTTATTTAATCCGGCAATCATCATACATCACCCGCCGCGGAATTACGCCGGCGGCGTTGTTGCATTTATATTGCTCTTCCATCTTTCAGTCGCGCGTCGCTTCTTTTCATATTTTGAAAGAGCGTCTATCTCACCTCTCGGAGGCTTTATAGCACGCGGATATTAAATTATGTTAAGTAAAACTAACAGATCTCATACAAAGAGAATCGCGTTCTATTCTCCGTGCGAGAAGAATTCCTTTCTTTCTATCATATTAGACAAAAATCTATCAAAAAATCTATTGAATCAATTAATAATCTATTTTTTTTTTAAATAAATAATAATAATCTATTAATAAATCTATTTAAAAATCTATTATTAAATATATCTATTATTAAATCTATTAATTAATAATTAACCGTTCATCAAGCCACACGATTGATTTTATCACTGTTTATCATCTGTTATTAAAACATCTGCCGTATAACTAAACATTCCTGTTTCTCGCTGTTCGCCAGTAAATTTTTGATACGGAAAAATTGTTATTTTGCTACATCTCGTACATCTTTTTCTAAAGAAAGAGCATTGTGACGAGTACTTTTGGTACCTTTTGCGACCGCTTGTTGTTCCATCTTTTGTCGGAGTTTTTAATTCTCCACGGTGAGAATGTCTTCGTTTTGAAGACCACAATTTCTCACGGACGAATACACCCGTGGGTACACTTCACTCTCGCGTTCGGACGCGCGCTATTTCGCATCGCGCTTGAACGGCAACGTCAATCCGGACTGTCGAGCCAAGGGAATGAAACGGTAACTAGCCGGTATTCACTCTTCCCGGAAACAAGCCAGAGTAGACACAATCTATTCGCCAGTACTATAGTATTCATTCATCCGTAGTTATTCGCTCCACGTGCAAATTTTATTAAAATTCGTTCACGGTATCGGATAATAATTCTGTGATTGATAATATTGAGAAAATTATACATATAAATGTTTGAGTTAACAAATATTTTGTAACACTAGAAAAATAATAAAACGTGCTGCAGCTCATTGAATTGGATTTCGCTGCTTCCAACAAAATGAACGAAGCGACTAAATATTATTGAATGATACGAAATCATTCGTATAAAATACAATGTAATTTAATACAGTGAATGCACACAAGGATTTGAGAGAAAAATCATTAATTCGAAATTACGAAAAGAAGCAATGAAAACAAGCAAAAAAAAACCATCAATGGTTTCTGAATTAAAACATATATGTCTTTCATTTAATAGTTCGTTCGAATCGACAATAAAACTAACAGTACTTTCAAAATTTTGTTTGCTTGAGAAAGTCAATCGAATTTGTGCAATTGTAAGAGCGGAAATTTCTGTGTAGGGGCCATATTATCGAGCGCACTGTAACAATAGTCTGATACTGGGCACTAGGCCAATCACATTCCGTTAATGAAATGGAATTCAGTTTTGGCGGACGTGCGATCTTAATTCATTCAGACCGCCCTACGTGCGAAGGTTCGGAAAACAGAAAAGTGCAATTGTTACATGCACTTATCAATAATTTCATTTTGCTAGGATTAAATAATATTCTTTTATACGAGCTAAAATAAATTAATATTTCAAAACTTTCAGTTCATTATTCAAAAAACAATTGGTTCGATTTCACAACCTCATTGTTTCACTTAATAGAACGTACCGTTATGTAAATTTTTTGTATTGTAATTTTGTTGCGCTGAATCATTTGTCCCAATAATATAACTTTTCACGTAATTGTAATTGCTGCAATTTAATACCATAATAATGACTTTGTTTGACAAAAACGTTAATAACGTGAAGCTAATATCTCTCGGTCGAGCGATTTTCCTCATTAGTGCTGAAGGGATTGACCTGTCCTTTTTGCCCCATTCTAAGAAGAAACCTCTCCTATTTCACGAGTTAAAATACAATTTTGTCATCTTCTTTTGAAAAGGAGATTTTTCGCTGCATTACAACAAAAGTAATATTATCAATGTGATTTCTGAAAATAGCTATTACGACAAATATATGAATTAAAATTTGTTGAAAATGTAATTTTATAATATTTTAATTTTAGACGAAAAGATGTAAGTGTACTTCAAAATTTGTAATTGTATAAAAATATTTAAAATATTGTAAAAATGAAAAGACATTTTGTTTCAATAATACGGCATAAACGTTTCTAAAAACATAATGCAAATGGGTAATAATAGAATTTTGCGTAATGACGTCTGCCGGATAGTTGATCCCACCAATATATAAGATAACGTTCTACGTCTTTTATTCTGGAATAAAGCGACTGTCTGCCTCATTCAACATCACCTCTTTAAAGGATATAACGCATTTCAACAAAGGGCTGCCCGTATTCAGAAGATACGACGTAGCCAAATAAGGAGGAAAAGAGAATAAGATGCAGTAACGAGCGGTTTGCAGAAAATCTCGTAAAAGTATCTCGGACGGTCGGTAACATTGGATGTCACTTTAATAAGATCTACATTAACAGACGCTATACGATAGGTATTGAAAGTACAATGTTTCGTAGTTATACCACTGAAAAGATTACGATTGTCAATATTCTTTGTTTCAAATGGTAAAATTTTTTTTGCGGATTTTAAAAGGGCATAAATAGCTCATTATTATATAATTTATTCATTAAGATTTGGTTAAGTTGGGGGGTCAGCTAGGCAGACGTTATTTATAGTTGCCTTAACCGCGCAAATATAGTCAATTATGCTATTAGTATCTTACTTCGCACTTCTTGAAAATCTTTAGTTTTTACTTAACATATTTTTTATTACTACCATATAAATAATTAATTTAAACAATAATTATATTTGCGATTAAGTTTACTGAATAAAAATGTTTATTTAATATCCATATGTTGATATTTTATTATATTAATATCTGAAACTATTTCTTAATTTATAGAATAATTTTTTCATATTTGAGAAAACTATACAACATGATCATTACTGCTAACATTATAGCAGTAATAAATGAAAATGAAGTGTCGAATCATAATTATTTTATCATACAATTACACAGTCACAGATACTAAATACAAATACTTTTTTCTCAGTGCAAAGTTATTAATTCGTCCCTGCATATTTGTTCTATCTACTGTCTCTTTTAATTTTCTTTATTATACACTTCAATATAGTGTAATTGAAGATGCAGATACCTCATTGAACGTGATGTAAGACTCGACAGCACACCGTGAACTAATCGAACTGGCGGCGTACCGCTAATAGATACTGTATGGCTTCATTAACCACCGATTGATCGGTAATCAACGCTACAACGCTAGTTCACTCGTTTCTCTGATAACTCTTCGTACCCTACATGCAACGTCGTCACGACACCAAGAGAGATGACCGTTCTTCGTTTTCATTTGTCTCGGTGGTGGTACGTGTCGGACTAACAACGTCAGCAAACCTCGTTATAAAGCGTGGCTACGGTCGCGTTACAAACGTGTCCGGAAGAGGAAATATGCGGAATACGCTTGTACGATTGCGCTCAGCGCGCGTCGTGCCTCTCATCGTCAGTGCGAGCGTTCTCGAGGACCCTTCTGAAATTTTCACCGCACCGGAAACACCAGACGGCCGCTCCGCCCTTGTAACGGCGGCGACTTGCCGTTCTCTCGTTGTACCATGGAAATATATTGGTGCGGAAAATATTGGTCTTTAAAGTCGGCACACGAGCCTTCATGCATTTATGTATAACCACGGCGGATAGGATGACCGCATCGATCGCACTTGAGAAAAATTAATTGATCGGCACGCGAGATACGACAAGGAGAAACGAAGAAAAGAGAAGGAGATAACAAGTATTGTGCTCGTTGCACCCTCGCTGTCGCGGGATTACACCCGTTTCCTTCTGTCGTTCTTTGTAAAAGTCCCATTTTCCCTCGCCTCGAGTGTAACTAGGCGAGAACGACCGCGGTATTACGTCCCTTGATAGAGGTGATCACCACAACACGAGATACTGGAATATGGAACGAGCGTTGAATACCAGCGTTATCAGAGTTTTTAATAAGTCAATATGCATAGCTCAATTGAGAAGCGTAGAAGACATCTCCATGAAGTTAATTAGAAATTCAACCAAACGAGAAGTCGTGTAGTCCAGTTTTTCAACTTTAATTATCGATCTGAAATTCGTTAGTGTCACTGAAATAGACTTGAAATATAAAACGCATTTATCTTTGTACCTCCGATTTTTAATCGAATCGTCTATCACATCTCAATTTCATTAACGAGCTCACGAAGCGGAGAGGTACTTGTGTCTTTCGTCTTTACTCAACTTCTCCTTGACCAAACGATGGCTTTCAGTAAAAAGGAAGCCGTTTGAAAGACTACGCACTGCAAGGAAACGAAGCGGGAAAATTACGTCGAACGTTTAGAAGAACGCTGCGAAAGGCTCAACGCGCCATCGTTCCTCGAATGAGTTTTTCGCGATGAGTGGTTAGACAGCGGAGAGGAGGCCGTGAGATGACGCGTGGAACACGAACGCGAGGAGAGACAACAGAGAGAACGGGAGAAGTGCAAGAGAAGAGCGAGAAGTGAGAGAAAATTGAGGGATAGCGAGGTGCAACGCGAGGATGTTGAATTGCCGATGGAGGAAAATGCGGGTGATTCAGGTGATTGTGACGACGGCGCTGTGGACACGTCCCCTCTCATTTTCCCGCCTGCCATTTATCGTTTTTACCTCCGTTTTTCTCTCTTTAATCCGCGTCGCGTACTGTCTAACATGGAGAAACACACATTCTCTTTCTCTCTCTCTCTCTCTCTCTTTAGAATTCTTTTCATTATCAGACCTTTTCGTGTTATTTTGATATAACCAACACTTGACGTTAGCATACGGGCTCAATTCATCCATCCATTTGACTGATTTGAGTGATTTCCCCATAGATATAAGATAATTAACAACAGAAATATATACGTAAAAATAAAAAAAAAATTGACATCCATATTCATTAGTTAGTTTTTATATAGAAACGAATAAAACAAAAAAAAATATATCGAGCTAGATTGGGAGTAAATAGAATTCGGTAGATCTGATCAAATTAATACGAATCTATCGAAAAAAAAAAAAAACATGTGCGAGATCGGTGAAGTGTATGATAAATATAAGCAAAATATTCTCGGCAATAATTTACGTTCGCAAACACGTAGAACGTTGTTGTTGGAATAATCTCTTCTCCAAGTTCTCAGGTTTATTGACATCAGCCATGTTGTAGACCAAGATGTCTATGCATATTTGCATATCCATGCATTTGTACCGACGAGAATGTCTGTATAAAACGTAAGTACACGGATATGTAAATATCTATCATATTTTCTCGATTCCCACATACACGCATCCAATTTTTTGCTCTTGCACGAGGTTATTTCGTGTTTGCATTTCCCCTGGTCTTCGGGGAAGCCGGCCTTTAAGATTTAATGCACCTATCTATCTATGTAACTGCCTATCTATCTCCTTCACTAGATCAGCCTTCTGTTCCCCCCCCCCCCTCTCTCTCTCTCTCTCTCTCTCTGTCTTGTTTTCATCAGCTCGAAACAACGACGAGATTCCCACGCGCCACAAGCATCTAATACATCATCTTTGCAACGAAAAAAAAAGTCGAACAACCTAACTAAAGAGAAAGAAAGAGATCGGTTACCATTGGTAATTAGATGTCACTTGGCGTCGTCGTCGCGATAATTAGCGTGAATTGTTTGCCCCTTCCCGGCAATTAACGAACCGAATACCGGCTCGAAACGATCAGTTCAAGATCGCTTTCAAACGACTTCAGAACAATTCTGCGAGACGTGAGCGTTATGTAAGACATAGCTAAGGATTTGTGCTATCGGGAGGATTGTCGCTACTGGAACGAAAAAAGAGAATTTGCCGCGATTTTGTCCCGGTAATTACATTTTTACGTTGACACGCCAAGCTCGATTTTCGCGAGGATGTCTGACTACAGCTTACCTATATCCTTTCAGATTATAGTGGATCGAGAAAGAAGCGTCATTTCGTGTTGTAATGGAGATAAAAATGAAGGAAAGTATTGCAGAATTAGTGTAGTGATTTAAAGCTGTATATTTTACATAATGTAAATTTTATATTTTGAAGGTATCAAAATATCAGTTTAATTTTAACAATTTTCATAAAAATAAAATTTAAAAGGTCCAAATATATCGCGTTACATTATATTAGATACGTGCATTAGAGTATATGTTTAATAAACCAAAAAATATTATAATTGAAATAGAGATACAATGTCAGTGCAGATATTTGAAAGCAACTAAACGGCACGAATACAAAGGTTATAATAATATCTGTCATAGATTTCACATTATACTATATTCGTTCTATTGATGTTATATCATTATTACGAGATAAAAAAAGGAGAGTTTTTTATAGCTAAAAAACAGTCTTTTACCATTATAAAATTTACGAGCGTGACACGGCTATAAAAGTGTCGATATTATTGTTGATATCATATTTCTTAATAGTACAAGATAAAAATAAAAACTGCAGCATTTAATGTTGATAATCTATATTTATAAATATATAAAAATAGAAAAAGGAAAAGATACTGAGCTTGTGTCTTTTTACTTCAAAATGCTATTTCTCTACTAATAAGATGTTTCACTGTTTTTTTTTTACTTTAAAAATATAACCTTTTTCTAAAAAAAATCTTGAGATAAATTATTTGAAAACCCAACATACTACTATCACAGGACAACAAGTCTTTGTTTGTTTAAACTTCTCTTGCCGAAGGGCGACGATAACTTATACGCGCTATACATTTAATACCCCTTATAACGAACCCACAAACAACCCTCTGCTGCAACGGTAAACAATTTCGCTTGTATATATACACTCCCTTGCAAGATCGCGAATGAAAAAACAAAAACAAAAAAATAAAAAGGGAGAGAAAAAGAGAGTGGTAAAAGCCAAGGGTTGTAAGCCAATCAACTACTCAGAAAACGTTGGTTAGAAATATACCAAGTCGCACTTGGGCTGATCGGATCAGCGCGCAACCAGAGATTTCAAGTCTCGCATATACCCGGCTTTCAACTTCCGACGGTGGTGCACCGACTAGTGGAATCGCGCGATTTCTCTCACTTTCCTCTCTGGGACCAGTAGTGACGTGCGCCAGACCGAGTTTCGGGAAATAACTGCTCATTGTATCCGATATACACGGATAAACTGCCGGGAAAAGGAAGCAAAGGGATGGGCAAGCGAGGGTGAAAAGCCATTGGAATGGGTAGGAACACAAGCTGCCCCAGGTTGCAACGTTACACGACGTACCTTTTTCCTCTGTTTCCGATACCGCAACCATTTAATAAGGGAAAACTGTACCTTCCGGCGTCTATCTGAAAGAAACCTTCGCCTTCTATTTCATGTTAAAGTATCGACCGATGAAGCATTCAAGATGCGGTATAATATACTTATGTGTGTTTCAAAAAATATATGTGTAACATACTTGTTTAAGGAAACCAACATGAAGAGAGAGAGTCAAAGAGAAGTTTAAAAATAATTTAAGTAAATTTAAGTAGGATTAAGTAAATTTATATTATATGATTATTGCGTTATAATTTCAATGTTACAATTTTATACCAAAACCGTCAATAGTATTTTGTCAGAACTGCTGAAGATGCCAATTAAAAATAAAGTTATTTTGATATTATTTGCATTATTACAGTTATTTGTATAATATTACAATTATTATATTATTGTATTATATTACATATTATTTGTATATTATTACAATTATTTGTATAATATTCTGAACTGTATATTTAATACAAAAAAGAAAAAAATATAATTAACAGAACGAAAATGGTATCATCGGCGGTTCTAGTGTTAAAAAAAATTTTCACGTTGTAGTTGTAACGATATAGAAACTCCATAATAATAAGGTGCTTTTTGCAATACATTGAAAATATAACAAACAGTTTTAATTGTGCACATAAATCACTCGGCATTGTAATACATTACGTCAAGTAGTATGGTTGTATATTATGCATAAACTTCTTGATATTTATTGAAATATAAGATGTAGAGTGGATAGCCAGTAAATCACACTTGTCCGTGTGTTTAATACTTTCGGATTATTAAATTTATTTGCATTTATATAAGCAATCGCGGCTTGTTAGTCTTACGGTAATATCTCGGGTGTACTGTTTCATGAATATCAAAACTTCGTAATTTACGTTAGTAGCTTTTGCGCGAAGCACAAGCCGAGCGGGCGCGCCCGATGTAGTACCTCGGAATATTAATTAAATTCGATATTACTTCGTTAATTAATTTGTCTAAGAACGGGCGTCGAAGCGTCTTGTCGCGGCAGCGTTTCCATGTCCTTATCTAAGAGCGAAATCATCAACCCATGAGAATCGTGCTTTCTCCCTGGATCTTTGCGACTAACGTTTCTACTTCGAGAATCGCGCGCGTCGCTTTTCTGGAAGAAAACGTTAAAGCGGCTAAAATCGCTGGGTCGAGGTAGCTCAGTTCAGCTCTCTCATTCTTTCGATGTCCAACGGATTTTTTCATCTCTTTCTTTTTTTTGTTTGCCGCACCAGCCATCATTTTTACTCTTTCATTCTCCGCTTTCTCGTTGAAACTATAAGGCGGAAGTGGCCGCGCGCACGGGTAAACCCGGGGAAAAGAATGGGAATGTATATTCGTTGCCGAGGCAGAGAATGCGACGCCCTTTCGCTGTTGGCGGCTCCGCGAATTCAATTGCAATGCATTGCCCGATTAAATTTATAAATTGACCGTTTCGAGAGTGTTGTGCCCGCCGATGTGAAATCCACTCAAGCGATCCGTTTATAGCCGGCATATAATCGGAGCGGCGATGAGGTGGGTAAGGTCGCAGCAAATTGAACTTTGAGCTAAAAGAGATCCGTAAATTCATTCCGTGGGTTATAGGAAACATCCGTGTTCGCTTCCGATTTCTTCACGCGAGTAATTCGCGGAGCAAACAATCATTTCACCTGAAAATACATTCGCCGTTTGGAGCGGACGAGAAAATAATGGCACGTCCGTATGCTCTACGTTCACTCTCTCATCGTAGATGAGGACCTACGGTAGATTTAATACGTCGGTAGGTTACGTTAGTAATCGTTTTCGCATATTTCCGCGAGTTTTGATTTTTCAATAGTGTCGGCATTGACGGATTAATGAAATCATAGAGTTCAGCAATTTTCAAGCATGCTTTTATGTCTACAACGTTCGCGATAGATGGTCGCAATAAAAAAAACACTTTAAAATATTCACTGAACCTCTGCTTTTGACGACTAGAGTTCCCAAATTTAGTGGCACTGACAACCGAATAGACATCTACCAACACGTACGTTTTCAAAGTTTCGCATTTATTGTAATGGAATAATTGACTTCGACAGTCAATATTGCGTTTTTCTAGTACAGAAATATCTACTACTTTCGTATCGATCCAAAGGATATAACAGAGAAAAATTTTATAAAGTACAAATATGTTCATGTACACGTAACCAGCAAAAATATATCTTAAGAGAAGTATACTTTCTTAACTCTTGCTTTTCTATGTATTTATTTAAGTCGCTCACACCTGATACGATCTGTTTATAGAACAAACAATGTATCGGATTATTTTTCAGTTCTCGATATTTCGAGTCAACTTTTCTCTCAATCAAAAGAAATAAAGACTAAAAATAGACTAACGATAAATTTTAATAAAAATGAGGAAAATGATGTTTTCTCTGATTGGTCGATTGCTAATTGTACTTAAATCGCAAGACACGATTGTATGATCGAACATAAATATTAAATTTTACCAAGATATTTATACGAGATATAAATGTATTATTCTATAGATTAAACCAGCACATTCCCGATACTCGAATATAATTTGATCACGAAATGTTCCGCAAATATTTCTACTCCTCGAGATAGAATATCCGCAAAAGGAATCAAATTACATCAAAATCTTGCGCTTTATTTCTGTTCTCTCGCTTTGCGTGATACCACCGTACGATTCGAATTCGCTAATCAGGTAAATACGACAATCCCCTGGCTGAAAATAAAGATCAGAGAAAGATTCTTCTCAAGCGCGCAGCTCTTTGATCGCAAAACGATGTTAGAACGAGCACGCAATGCGACACACATAGAAAGCACATCCGCTTTAATCTCGGAATTATCATTCGTCGACTGATTATACAGTCTCATCGTTCGTTTAGCAGCCTAGTTTGTAATTCCACGATTGAGATCGTATTACAAAAGGTCGTGTTCGATGAAGCGTAAAAAGGAACGTTGGCGTAATTCGCATTCGTCCCTCGTGAGACATTCCGATCGAAATTACAACGTTCAATAAAATCGTTTCGTCACGAGTCGTCGCGCGGTTCTCACCGCGTGAATAGCGAAGCCTTTCTGATCGCCTAATTCAACTCTTTGATTCGAGGTAATGATAAGCAACATGCATAATTTGTTTAATTTGAAAAGTTTACATTTATTTATATATAATACAAATTCTAATGCATCATATATGCTTTATATACGCAGATGAGTCAATATAAGTAACGTTAATATACATCACCTTGATTTTTGAGGGAAAATCTCAAGAAAAATTTAATAAATTTACTTATACACGATATTATAAGAATCTTTATTTTAGACCGCATATATGAGAACACAATCAATACTATTCTAAAAGAAGAGATTGGCTGCTGGAGCAAATTAGATGGCAAAATATAGCATAGCATTTTTAATTGGCTGCAGCAGCCAATTTTTTGGTTGCGTTAGCCTATTTGCAATGTCAGTATAGGATTTCGATAGGTTAACATAATCAAAAATTGACTGCTGCAACCAATTAAAAATATGGCTATGCCATATTCAGCCAACCTTTTCTTTCAGTGTAGAAATTAACCTGTAGAAGACCGGGGAGGCCCCTTTAGGGATTCGACAGTGGCGCCATCTTTTTTTGCCACTCAACCCCATGACATTGGCAAAAAAGTTCTAACCCATAAAATAAAAAAGTCGATCAAAAACATGCCGGTCCTCAAAAAGTTAAAATGCCTATAACGGTCGAAGCTGGATCTTCATTGCTTAAATAATTCAATTAATTGAATTACTATATATATATACATATATGTATTTACATATATACTATATTGTAGTCTTTCTGCGCGTAAATGAATAGTTTCGGAAATAATTGTTTGCTTCCATACTTTTTCCCCACCCTGTATACATATATGTATTTACATATATACTATATTGTAGTCTTTCTGCGCACCGAATTGTTACTTATTATACACTCACCTATATATTTTCTTCCTTAACAAAAGAAGTACTGAATTATTTATTAGTCTTCATATCGAAAATCTTTCACTGGCGATAATTAATTATTTGTCATCGCTGGAGCAAATTTCAGCGTATAAGTTTTACTGATTTCTATCCTGTCGAAATTTCCTTACGAGAATATGCAAGATAAAATCTCAAATGTAGGGATATAAAAGCAAGCTCCTCGCTCGACGTTATCCCATTCTTGGCACTATGGTACATCACCGCGGAGATCTACACCTCCGTGTAACCCGAGGCCTTTTGTGCACCAAGGTGATGGCAAAGGAAAACAAGCCACGTTTCGCGAACGAACACCCTAGTTTCCGGTGTGACCCCCGTATACATGACGGCTTCCCAAAAGGACTCTCTTTCTTTCTTTCTCTCTCTCTCTCCAGTTTGCTTTATTTCTCTCTCACTCACTGTTTCATTTTACCGTAACACCCACTAGTCTTTGTTTTGCTCGGCGGTTTCGTTTTGTTTGTTCAAACGCACTTAAACAGCGTCGTTGTCCATTATGCTCCGATGACGCTGTTGTACGAATGAGTGGTTGGCTGCTCGTTGCGGCCCTTGAACGCCTTTTCTGGCGTACGATTCTCCCCGAATATGATTTTCTCTCTCTCTCCTTCTCTCTTTTGCCGATGTTCTCTTCTGTTCTTTCAGGAATTCGCGTCAGCTAAATTCCCGCATTTCATTCTCGCTCGACGGAAACGTCGAGAGTGCAATAAACAAATGAAGGAACAATGCCGTACGCCACTCGTCAAGATTGAATTAACGTTTTAATTAATATTGTAGCCATTATAACGTGAAAAACTTCGTTACTCTTTCAGGAGCTTCGTATATGCAATCTAATACGCTTTACGCATATATGATCAATGCGTAATAAAACTAACATATTTTGTATCAGAAGAATGGTATGATATTCGAAGAGCAGTTTTTCATGGTATAATATTTAACGTTACAAAAGATTCGGTCTGTATTTTGTATTTCGTTGCATGTATTTCAATGGAATGAATTCTATTTCAGATAGTATTTTATAAAAATACGTACATCTTTAATGCTGATTAAACCTGATTTAATATTACATTTAAAAATAATTTATATTATTTATAGAATTACGTTCAATAATATGGACATAAATATTTCTCGAAGCCAGTATGAAAACCGTTTTTAAAAAATGTTGATCTTTATAGTGCGTGTCAGGAGAAAGTTTGAGGAACTAACTTCGTTGAGGTCGTGGTGCGATTTACAACCTGATTTGGCTCCGCGATTAACTCCAGCTTGGTACGAAGCAATTTCTTGGCAATCATGGAACACCCTTTATTACTTTTATCATGCGTGTAAAAATATGTACAGAGTAATTAATGATACGAAGGTCCAAGAAATTTCTGACGTTATCGAGGTTTTGTTGAAGCCATAAACGAATATTATACATTTCGTAATTTCTAAATCCATCACGTGAGCAAAGATAAAAATGCGAATAAAAATATATATCATTATTTATGGATACCTTACAGAATAAAATAACATATACAGAATATACAGAAATGATACGTAGAATGTAATTAAATAAAAAGAAATAAGCAAAGAGAAAAAATGGAAAAAAAGAGAAGAGAGAAATATTAAGCGAGTATAAAGTTTGACTACTAATTCAGAATCCGATAATAACAACGTCAATTTTATTATAATTTTCCACGGATATTATTTTTCACATTTTTATATAAAAATAATTTTACATAAAAATAATGTTTTGCGTAAACAAAGAAAATTGTGCGTAACATACTGCACATAAAATGAATAAATAAGTTTGTAGAAAAATAATGAAAAAGGAAATATTTTACGCTCTATATGAAGATTCCTTAAAATCGAACAATAGCAGTGCATAATTGTGTTATCGCGCATAGTGGCGGATAGGGGCACCCAAGCGTGATTTTCACCCGTCGCCGTGACGCGGGTGCGACACTTATAAATCAAGCCGGCCTGGTATGGTACCATATCACTACCGTTATATTTCAACAACGACATCACGGCGTCTCCTCAAAGAATACCCAGATCTCTATTCCCAAAGCTGCGGGATCAGCACTGTCCACGCCACAGGCGTACCTACGATCCTCGCTCTTTTGCTCTTTCTGTTTCTCTTGCGCGAGTTTCGCGACAAGCTAAGCGGAAGTGCTCGAATTCGTTCGTGTCCAGGTCGCCGTCCGTGTGTGTTCGCGGGCACTCCCACATGTGTGCACGTCCGGTTACGCGTATAAATCCGGTCCACCCGCACGTGAAATGTATAGTGAAGCGGAAGTGGCCTCTACGTACCGGCGAACCACCACCTCCTTCCCCTCCTCTCGTCGTCGCACCGCGCGCTACTTCCTTTCCGCTTTCCTCCGCTATTTAGTTCCACGTTCTCCGTCTACCTCTTTCTCTCCTACTCTCTCTCTCTCTCTCTCTCTCTCTCCTTCTTCCTCTCTCTTTCTTCCTTCCTCGTCGACCCTTTCGTTTCCTGTCTGTCCTTTTCCCCGTCATGTACTAGAATGTTTGTGTGCGTAAAAATGTCGCCAACAAACGAGCGCGAACGCAAGAGGACCTCGGGGCTATCGGAGCATTTCGGCGAGCGAGCGATTCAAAGAATCGCATTGGGCGAACGATGAAAAGTTTCGAGAACATCGCATGTGCGCGCGCGGGCGCGTTCCCTTTTACGGTGTAGTTGACGTAGCAGAACGAGACTGTAGTAGTTACGAAATCAAAGGGCCCGTTCTCGCAACAGCGTTGCAGCTGCAATTTCGATTCTTCAAGGTAATTTCCCTCTATTCAGGTGTTCCATACGATCCTGCGTCGTACTGCACCATGTTATGTACTATCAGCCACGGTACATTGCTGTGACGATGCTACCCCATTGCCGACTACGGTTTCCGGCTTACTGCCCTTTTCGTCAAGTATTCATGGCCTTCGCGGATCGAAATTTCATTTAACTCCACGCGCGCACGTGCGATATTTCCTCGACTACTTTCTACGATTTTCGTGTCCAACTTTCCTTTCCCGTTCCCTCGTTTTTCCGAGTTACACGAAAAAGGGAAAGTGACACGATTCCCAGACTAACAGACTCAGAATAAGGAACAGGGCCGCGACAAGAGACGACGCCGCCTTGGGAACCTTGGGTTTTCGTAATCAGTTTGTTTGCAAACGACGCGACGCCGCGAAACTTTCGATGGATAAATGGCTCACAAAAGAATATAAAGTAGCGTGACTGGTATGCTATTCAAGTCACAACTCTCATTTACATTACTACGTGGATATGTATAATCAAAGATACGATTTTAAATACAATTTGTATTTGTACGTGGCAAATATTTGTTAAAATATAATATCTTTTAAATAAATATAATTTGCTTTTCTATTTACAGATTCAATTACATTTTACTTTCGTACTAGCCGTCAACAACGAGAAATATCTCGTTTAAACGGAAGAATATATTTTTCATTAGCAACTACCTCCAGGTAGCGTGGCAGTATTTAATTAAATAGATGTGGTTTGGTCAGAATTAGATTGTTAACTGTCAGAAAAAGCGTTAGTATTCCTCTCTTTTCCGTGGGTGGAAAATAACATAAACTCTGATATATGTATAGTATAACGATCAGAAACGCTATAAAAAAAAGTATAGTATTTTGTCTTTATTCCTTTCTATAGCTGCGATATTATGCCGTGAATTATTACTGCATTGTTAACATATTCGACGCTGAGACTTTACATAATTGAAACGGCCTATTCCACGGCTGCTCGTTGACCCCACGAACTCTCGTCCGGTAAATAGAATAAATATTTTAACGTTAACTAGCACCGGCGCACCTGAGCCCAGGTTTCCATTAATGGCACTGTTACAACTGCGAAACCTTTCGCTAAATCGACATTCTCGAAATTATCCTATTGTAACATCGACGAAAATCAATTATAATCTGTTTTTGTCGCGCTTGTTTCTTTGCATTTTCCGTGGAATACGAGTTTTTTTTTTTTCAGAATCCTAATTTTCTTAATTTAAAAGATCACTTTTTATCCTCGTCTTTTATATCCCTATTTTTGTACCTGCTTCTTCACAGCTACGCAATACGGATTTTCGTTCTCATGGGAGGCTGATCGATCCTGGGAAATCGAAATTTCATTAATCTCAGTCGTTTTCTTTCTCCTTTCCTACTTTCCGTCCATTCCCACAGCTGCTCCGACCCGGTAAGCAATATATACATGCATACGTATATTCATATGCCTTTACATATATCAGTACATATATTCATGCCCAAGTATGTACATTGGCGCAAATAGCTGTGCCATGTTAGAGAAACCAATGAATAAGTGGCTTCCGTTTGACAGAATCGCGATATTCTTCCGAATCGTTTAAATATCGAAAAGTCGTTTCAGTAACTGTATATTACATATTGTATACTTGGCGTGTACTATCTCGTTTTAGAAAGAAAAGTGTTATTACTTCAAAAAATGTATATGTAGGTATTTGAGAAAATTGTTAAGTCAATAGAAAGAAAAAGAAAGAGAAAAAGAAACAACTTTAATTCAAATATAACTAAATTATCTATATGAGTCTCTGCGGTTGTTAATATCTAAATAATATATTTAGCTAACAATTGAACTGTACTTACCAACGAAGTTAACTGCAAACGTTTCGACTTTGGATTCGAGTCTTCTTCAGTGCGAAAGTCAAGTGTAAACTACGAATATAGTACTGTACTATTGTAGTTTGTATTTGACTCCGCACTGAAAATGATTTAAATCCAGAATCAAAAACGTTTGCAATAAACTTTACTGATAAATGCATTTCAATTATTATATTTATGAATTATATCTTATCGCCTTAAATTACATTCTTTACGCACTTAACAACCGCGGAGACTCACATATGGGCAATTATTTATATTTGATTTATTTTTGGAATCATAAAGCTATTTTTATTTTATTTAAATGCTGAAATTACAAACTTTTAATCTTTTCATTCTTTAATTTACGTCGTAAAATATAATATTTAAATATAATATAAAATATATTATTAAATACATACATATATGTAATATAAATTTATTCATTAAAAACTGAAATTCATTTAACTGTGATATTTAAAAAAATCTTCATTTCTCAAAAAATGTTTCGTTCGAAATATGTAATACGAAGCGTACTCCTCCAAAATTAATACATTCGTTCAAAAATATCATGTTATTCGGTTCAACTAATATCAAATTAAAATTCTCATCTTTCACTTAGAGAATGGAAAATTTTAAAATAATTATTTTCCACGTGTAAAATAAAAAAAGTATATAAAAGTATATAAACTGCTAAGATATTAACGAGCGATCGACTCTGAAAGTTAAGCTATTAATGTTGCCATGGAAGCGTGCTCAACTTAGGTGCGACTTTTCTCTTAACATGGATTATCGATGTCTATGCTACCATAAGTCGAGGTGGTGCAGCGAACGCCAGTCTGTCGAAGCTTTATGACACTTCTTCCTACAAGCCGTCGAAGCCGCGTGAATCCCCGGACGGCCATCGTTCGCTAAAACCCTTTTTGCCTCCGTCGTTACAGTCTTCCCCGACCACTAACCATCGACAGACACGATACTAGCAATTTTCTTCAAGTTTCTAGTTCTCAAAGAACTTCTTGAATAACCACGAGGACACTTACCACGGCAAAAAAGTGGCATGATGTGACCTACATACGGAAACTGCTGACGCGCATAATACAAAAGAGGTAGTCGTTCACAAAGCAAAGAGGAAAAAAAGGTGAGCAATAACGATAACTTTTGTGTTCTGAAGCGTGGACGCTATGATGTTCCTGTTTATGTCATTTAAAAGGACATACACTATATCGCGATCGATTTAGCTGGACCGGAATTATTTAAAATGACATACAGATGTGTTTTTTTTAGTAGCGACTTGAAACAAAATATGTCGTAAAATGCATTTTCTCACGCAACGTATATATGTTTGAAAAATAAATGATTTAGACATATAGGTAATAAATATCGCAACTGAGAATACAACCGAAGAGTACTTTGACATATTCAAGATAATATCAAGACGGTGTCATATTCGAGATGATTTCTTTCTCCTTCATGCGAACTACATGCCCGTGTATCTGTCTCATAAGGCACGTCTAATTCGTCTTACACCACCGATCGAAATTTCATTAATCACCGGGACGCGACCTCCTCGCCACGGCCTGGTTTCTACAGCTGAAGTCTATCTACAGGATATACGTGTAAGGAAGGTGCTATCTGGAGGTCATCCTTTCTCTCGTCGACGTGATTGCTCTCGTGCACCACTTCGTTTTGTCACCCCCCGCCCTCCCCCTCTCCCCTCCCTCCTCCTGTTCACCCTTCTGTCCCTTCTAAGCTATCCTACTTCTACCACCGTAGTCTCTTCGAACCTTCGTCGTGCTAACGGCGAAGACAAACACTCGCACGAATTTCTTATGCAACCGTCGCGCATACAAATGACGTGTTTAGAGAGCCGACGCCGTTCCTGCTGTCTACTAACCCCGGAGACAGGACTTGTAAGAAACCAGGGGAGTGAATGTGCGGGGACGGTGCGGCAGGGAGGATAAAAAAGACGGGAGTTGAAGGTGCTCTCGAAAGGAAACGAGGCGATGGCGCCTCCTTACCGATTTCGAGGAAACGCGAGGGTGCGGATGAACGTAATCGAGGGATGTCCAGTCGAGTTCGCACGTGCTCTCACTCCGCTCCACCCCGCTACATACAACCGGTGCGATTTCTATCAGAACGAAAAGTGTGCTCTCATTTCTGTTACTCTTGGCGTTGCAAGATTGTGAAACGCCAGCTATATACGCGACAGAGGAAGAAATTGTCGATGCTTTCGAGCGAGTATTGAACATAAATATTCAATTTATAATAAATTTTACTTATATGCTTTAATATTAAGGAGTTATACAATTTAATGAAACTTAATATAAATGTAAGCAATTGAAAAAGGTCAATTTAGCGTAAATTTCATTGAAAAGCAAAAATTTTTTTATATATTACGGTTTTACGAGATAAAACGAAAATATTAAAAATTATATAATACATAAATAATATATAATGTAATTCTCTAAAAATGTTAAAGGATATAATCATTTTTGTAAGTGCAAATAGCTCTTATAGATATTTAATATCAGTATGACAAGAGTTTATAGATTTTTTTATCAGTAGGACGACAAGTATCGGTCCACAATCTTGCTTTAAAAGGCCATTAAGCCGTAGGCCGAAAGTTAAGTGACGTTAAAGGGTTGACAGGAGTGACTCCTAAGGAGACCTCTGGTACAGTAAGCTTTAAGCCGTAATAAGATGTTGTCCAACCACAGTCGAATAACTCGAACATGAGGAAAATAATCGACTATAAATGGTTGATTTCTTACGGCTTAAAGTTTACTATATCTATTGTGTTTCGGATTTAACGCTTTCGGCCTACGGTTTACGGCTTCTTAAAGCAAGGTTATGAACCAACATTAAGGGAAATTTTTTAAAAGCATTATACTATCAACCGAAAATAAATTTAAATTTATGTGACTTTTATGACAACTTGAATCAACATTGAAAGTAAAAGAGAATTCTTTCGAGAATGTATTTATATCATGCCTCTCATTTGAAGCAGCATAGCACAAAAATGATAAAACAGAGACGAGCTATTACCAAAGGGTATATGCGAAGCAATTTTTGAGGAAAGCAGCAGATTTCATATAAAAGTAAATACACATTTTCCAACTACCGCGACACAAAGAAAGCGGTGCAGTCTGTTTACAGCATGTTGCATCGGCGAACTCGCGACAAACTTCCTTCTAACTTGATAACAACCTCTCGTTCGTTCTGCTTGCGCGAAGTTTGACGAAAGAAGCCCGGTCTATTCGCTTGCATCAAGTTTGTCGGCTCGCGCCGCTCGTTTGACACAAATTGTTGCTAAAACGAAGTTTTCGTATTTTTCCGCTTCCGTTGAGCGCATCCGGTTGCATTCGAAATGTAGCATCCTTCGACGAAATCTGATTAAAATTTTACATACGACTACCTTCTTCTCCCTGTGCACGAAAAGCAGGACGAAAACAACATTTTTACTTTATATTCAATTGGTCTGACTTATCATCTTTAACCATTTTCGATAACTTGGAAAAAAACTTAGTCGACTTACGTATTAAAGAAGGACGCGAAAACACGTCAATGGCATTACAGATATATATCAACATAATGGATATATTTGATGAAAAGTTTCTAAGGAGTTAAAAGTTTCATAGAGATATTATATGTACAGATATACTTGAAAGATATCCTTTTATTTTTGTAACATCTTAGTTGGAATTGTACGTTCTGTTTTATTAGAACATAGAATTCAGAACACATGTATGTACATATATATGTACCAATTTTACAGCGCGGAATGTACATTGGAAAAAAGCACCGGAACTCCGCTTTAAGACCTCCTTATTCACAGGGTACATTTCGCTAAAAGGCAAAAATTTGCCACTAAGAAATGTTGTGTGTATGTACTTGCCATGTTCTGTCTTCTGTTGAAAGTTCGTGGACGCTCCATTCATCCTCCCGAAGCCCTTGTTTGGCGCGATCAACGAAGATGCATGTGCAACGCGCGCCGAAAATTTCTTATCGTGTATTTCCCTCTCGACGAGCAGAGTTATTTGTTTAGATAACCGCCACTACATATAAATGACTCGCTCGTACGAATCATAAATTTCGAGAAGCTCGCGCTTTCATTAGGAAACTCAGCGATACTAAAAACATGTTCAATAACAAGACATACAAGACCACAATGCCCCTATTTTTTTCATATATTGATATACTTTATATAATTATATAAATATACATATTGAATAAATATTATTTCTGTAATTAATTTTTAAATTACTACAATAAAGTAAAGTTTGATTTATTAATTTATTATTTTATTTCACTACAACTCTTCATAATTTTACGCACATGTAATGTAATATTTTTACATGCAGTATGAAACAATGAAAAACAATATTGATGTTACCTTTCAAAACTGCAGTAATTATAAATTAAAACGCTGTTCATTTATATTCAAATCAAATTGGTTTATTGTAAACGGTTGCCTAAATTGTAACCTGCACAGTGATTGAGATTTAAATATGTATACGCAACTATAAACTTGTATGTATATGTTATAAAAGAATTTCTGCAGAGAAAGAGAGAGAGAAGAGTGTCAAAATCTTTTAGTTTAAAATGTTAGTCGCGAATTTGAACATTGTTGTATCGTATTACAGTTTACTCATTTTACAGCATTTTATATCAATTTCATTAATAAACCTATAAATTCCGCATGTGTTATCGCTTTTCACGAAAAGCCAATGAGATTACAATAACATGTAATCACGGTATGTACACTGAGAAAAAAAAGTTGTTAACTTGACTAAATGCATTTACACGGAGAAAATTTTATATTTAAAACTACTATAATGTGGTAGTAGCTGCGGTCTTTACGTAAATTATAAGTTTAAATGCTATAGTTATTTTTTTTAAAACAATAATATAACGTAATTTTTACACTTTTTCATAGTAAAAATTTTTTATTACAAAATCAAGTATACCTAGCAAATTTTGTTTGAGTACCATAGTAAAAATTAACTGTTTTCATGTTAGTAAAAATTAACTGTTTTCAATATGGCTTAACAAAATAATTAATTTATTTATGTGATAAAAATTAGTATTATCATAGTAAAAGTTAAGTCGGAATCATGTTGTGAGAATCATGTTGTTTTCCATCGAAAATACAAGACATAGTAAAGTGTAATTTAAAATTGTATTAAAACTTAATATAAAATTTTCTCCGTGTAGTTCGTAATGATTATTTAGTTCAAATATTTATATATTTAGATTAACAAAATCTTGTAATTTCAAACAAATAACATATTTTATTTGTTTGAATTAACAAATATTTGCTTGACAATCCGTGACCGCTACATTTAGTTGAATCGACTAATATTTTTTTGAAATAGCAACTTTTTTTTCTCAGTGTAACGCACAATCAGAAAACATTACAACTCAAGTGTCCAAATGTACGCCTATTAGGATCGATACAATGTATAGTACAATCGATGTAAAATCGATCCTTCGCTCAATTTAAGATATATATAAAATACGACCGTGTTAAAAACTCGACATTACTTCGCAAGCTCGTCGCTGCCGGTGATTCCACCATTGAAATCCGCCGTCGAAATGCGGGGGTTTTTGCGATGCGATTTATCAATTAACTGCTCGATCGAACGGATCGATAGGCTGGCTTTTTCGCCGCAGCTTATACGGCACCAATTATCGATTTCAGAGGGGGAAAAAATACCGAACCGCTTTTTCGACGATTCGCGCGCATGCAGTTAAAACGACCAACTACACCGCGAAAAACCGTCTCGGAATTTCGGTCAGGTCTCGCATCGGCAGCCACACGCCGCACCGTATGCCTCTTGCCACAGAATTACTTCCGCAGGTTCTACAAATCGTTAATTTCTTTTTCAAGTTCCACTCGGACCGCGCCAGATAGTGTTTTTTGTAATTGCAAAAAATTAATGAGTGGCTACTTTGCTCCTGGTGTATTTTACAGAATTAAATTTCCTTTAATTAAATCTTCTACCAATTATTGACAATTTATAAAAAATATACGTTCGTTACCGTACCATGAAAAGATTATTCTTTTCATACCTCTTTGTTTCATGATAATAAAATTACGATAATAAAATTTTCAGTGCTATTGATGGACGTAAAGCAACGATAAGGTTTCTTTCTTTTAAACTTAATTAGTTATTCTCATCTCTCTCGCGTTATTGTAAGAGGAAACTGTGATCGATGTTGAAGTAGAGAAACTCGGGGGAACAGCTAAAAATTCAGAATATCCTAATATCGCGGAGAGATAGAGAGAAGAGAGACTACGCTTTTTAACGTCGGCTAAAAAAAAAAAAAGCGTATCGTATATCAGGAAACTAAAGAGAGGAAAAAAGTGCGTCGGGGCGATCTAATAACGGGGAAAAACGCCATCAGATTAAACGTGACGCGATGTGGCATCGTTGCTAAAATACATCGCGTCCGTTGCATTCACATATACACGCAAACGGCCACGCAGAACACATACCACGTTAATAGAGAAGCATCGCGTGCGAGGTACGCGAGACACAAATATTTGTGTGAATTCAACGCTCCATCTAAATATGATCAGCACTGATGCATGAGCATTCCGACATATTACATGCTGTTTCCTTAGAGGAAGTTCAGAAATACGCAGGCCGGTGAAACCTGCGCGTTTTACATCGCACACATTATTATTATCGGTGAGATACGCGAACGTCGGAGCGCTAAACGTTTTGGTATATTCTTTTTATTTTCGTTCCTCTTTTTTTTCCTCGCGTGATTGACCGCTCGCGTGCAGTGCGTGCATTTCACATCGTGCAGTGCTCTTCAAGATTGATATACGTAATTTCTCTCAGGCATTACGACATCCGTCAGCAGTACGGCAAACAATATTCGCTCGCTCGTGCTCTTGTTAGATACCGGCAATATTAATTAAGTCCGAAATAAACGTTTGCAACACTTCCTGAGAGCACCGCGACTTATGGGGTTCATCGCAACGACATCTCGTAATTTAACAAAGATTGCGCTGGTACGCTCGGTACTCTGTGATCCATCATAATATTACGCGACAATGGAATAAGTCGGCATTTCCGCGGCGTCTACGACAACGTGATCCAAACATTATCCATCCGTTGTTTCAACCATCTCGATTGCTTGCGTCACGCGCGCGCGCCGAATAATGACATTTGCTGTCAGCGAGACTGGCGCATCGCACAGAACGCTCGCGACCGCGAAATTTCGCGGTCGAATTGTCGGCGTAATTTATAATTAGTATCCCAGTACCGCGGAATTTATTTATCCAGGTTATGCAAGAACGCAAGTTATCGTACTCCAAGTCTAACCAATTATAACATAAAGTTTGCGTAAGATATATCTACCGGGGAAGCATGAAAAATTAAAAAAAAAGACGTCAAGAGTATATTTTGCAGAAAAAAACATGACAAAAATAATGCCATAAAAAAGGAAATGAAATCGAAATAATATTTCAAGTATCGCTATTTAAAAAGTCCCATAAAACACGGCGTCAAATGGGCGCAAATTAATGCGGGAGAGGTGTGAGAGAGATGTGATAGTGATGTAGAAAAAGTGCAGAAAAGGTGCTGAAAAAGTGCAGAAAGGTGTAGAAAAAGTGCAAAAAGTGCAGAAGAGATGTAAAAAAAAAGATACAGAAAAAGTGTAGAAAGTGCAAAAAAAGGTGCAAAAGGGGACAAGATTTTGCGAAGACGACGACGATGACGACGACGTATCTAAATGACTAAATTACATAAATCGGGCAGAAAAATACATGTATATTCATATCTACGCATTAAGTGCACTTACGGACATGATCATTATCTCATTTTAATTGTAAAAATCTATATTCTTCTCCCCCCCCCAATATATGCATTTTTTAAATAATATCAATTTGTTTAAACAAAACAATAATTTTTAATTACATAAGTATCCTCCTTCCTGTAAAGGATACGCCGTTAGCGTCTCTTTCGTGACACTGTGTATTATCCCTTCGTAATAATATAAAAAAGATATTTTTAATGTATTAAATTTCAAAAATATACTTGACGGGAGACGCTACCGCATTTCCTGTTGCACTGTTCAATTCATAATGTCAAATTATATTCACAATTTAAGTTATTTTTAATTATTTTTGTAAATCACCATTGCTCCTATTCATTATGTTAATTTGACTAAAACAATAGAGTTACCAATTTAAATGTATTAAATTTGGCTCAAATTTAATTTGCCATTAAATGTATACGTTAATATGGACGAAGTTTACTTTGAAACTAACTACAGAAATGGATTAATTTACATTTTGACATACATGGCAGTTAAAAATAACAAAATGTTATAATAAATTTAAAGGATTGAATTACTTTATTACTCAATCCTAAGGGATTGAATTACATTACTCCTTTCATATCTAACAGTTTGTAATAAAGTTACGTAAAATTTGATGCAATAAATATGGCTTTCCCGGCGCCGAAATTAACCAATGGCATTTCTTAATGATTTCGCGGTAACCGCTAAATTAATGAAGAAACTGAAGCTGAAGGGAGTAATGAGTTTGTAACTGATGCATGCATAACGATACATTAATCATTGTTATTGCCAAATTATTAATCATTAATTCATCGTGATGTTATTAAATTAAAAGTTGTTTTCTTTCTAACGATACTATAGCAAATATTGATTTTGATATATATGCCTGTAAATGAAAAATACAATTTGAATATTTTCAGCGTGAATATTGATTTTTTTTTTTCCACTATAATTGGAAAATATTGAGTTACACTCTACCCACTCACTATTACTCCAATTGACTCTAATCAAAATAGTTTTCGGATGAATGCATCACTATAGATGCAATGCTCGTTATGATGCAATCCGACTGCGCTCGTACAATCGGAAGCATTAATACCGTCCGGTGCTGCTGTATTCAAAGAGACTTGTGACATGTGACTCATCAACACTTTCGTTTTTTTTTTTTTTTATAAAACAAAATATTTGAATCATATTATTATAAGTTACATATTAAAAGATAAAGACCTCAAACATTACAAAGAAATACGTAATACAAACATATCGACATTAATACTCCCGATGTATATTTGACAGTAATGTTCAACTATGAGATCGTGAAATACCGTTGTTATTAAATTTCCTTCGGCCATAAATCACCAACACGAAATAACTTTTGACTTATACTAGATACGGAGCTTCGAATACCTCGGTTACCTCAAGAGATTGCGATTACACAGATAACAGTACTCGCCTTTGCGGATGCTACTCGAATCTGACCGAAAATCTTGAAAGCATTCTGATTCCTAAAGTTCACGAAACGTAGCCGTAGCTATCAACGAAACTGAAATTTAAGCTTCCCCTGTTATCGAACGTACTTAATGGAGTAGTGAAATTGTTCTCGCATCCCCTCTTTCGACAGGTTTCACTTCGATTCGCTGTTAATAACTCAAACTCGCAAGTGCCTCGATTACCCAGTTTGATTTAACGAAAAAGTTTTATACGCTAAAAGAGAAAAGATTTATCGCACTTTCCCGCAACGCTTGGGAACTTTGCGACGAGCGGGCATTGCATGACACGTACAACAGCGTCGATAAGCAATAAAAAAGACTACCTAGTTTTATGCCCTATAAAGGATTATCGATTTTTCTTGAAAATGCACGGTGCGGGTCGGACCACAGATACGCGCGCGTACGAAGTCAGAGTTAGACTTCAAATCATCGCTCGCAATTTCAAGGGACCTCTCTCGACACTATAATTGTAAAGCACATTCGTACGAGTCGTCCGACGAACGTCATCGTGTTCCCCGTGTCAGTCTGTAATTTTCGGACCTCAAACGAGAACGAAGCTCGCAATCATTGACGACCATCGTCGTCGTCGGCGAAATTCGTCGTTAATCAGTAAAGGTGAATTATCACTCGATCCTGACAAGAAAAGTGCGAGAAACCAATTGACTATATGTATAAAGGTAACAATAGTGTGTAGAGGCAATTTATTAACAACCGATAAATTATCGCGAACGTAGCAAGGCGCGTCAAGAGACGGCACGGCGAAGCAATACGCTTTATTCCGCTCGGGAAATATTTGTCGCTTTCCGATAATCGAGAATAATCGAGTTCGCTCGTAATTATTGCCGCGACGTCGATTTATCGCCCACCCACTCGGCCAGATCCGTTCTCGTGCCGCATTTTTTTACATCGACTGCGGAGTAACGACCGCGGCAAGAGGCGGCTATTTTTCGAAACTCTTTCGCTGCATCTCCGAGCGCGCGCGTTGCAAAAACAGGTAAAATAAAAAAAAAAGGAAGAAAAAAGACAACACGTCCGTCGAAAAGGGGAACTTCATCAGTGGTCGCGCGGAGCACAGCGATTGAGAGATTTTTACGCGTTCGCACTCGCGTATAGTCAGCGCTCGTACGGTCGACGAATACAGCCCTCGAGCGATTATTTCTGCGAGCCCCGCAGGCACAGAGACTCGACTCGAAATTGGTAGAATCCATTCGACGAACAAATCGCGAATTTGATGCTTTGAGGAGACGCGTCGATGCTACTACCGACTCAGCATCCGAGTTATCAACTTTCAAAAACGGAATTCGGATGCAAACGGGACGGAATTATAGCGCTTTAGAATTCCATTATATTTTGACGGATGAGAGGCGAATTAACGGTGGAAAAAATTCGAGAAAAATAGCTGAACGAACGTGAAAAAGTGATTTTTAATTACAATCGGTCGCGAATTAAGCATTACGAATTATTATAAAACAAAATATATTAGCTAATGCTGTTTCACAGGAAATTTGAAAATTATTATTCAAATTTTCAAGATTCCGCAACTAGTAAACACTTTTTCCACAAGATTGTGGAGGAAGTATTGATTATATAACACCTGCTCTGCCGGATTTCTTTAAAATGTTATATTTTTCGATTAAAATAGACGCGATTCTGAATTTTTAATTATGACTAAAATTCGTATTATGAATATAAAAAGCGTAGATATTTATGCATTTTTTACTTATAATAAAAAATATTAATATTTAATTAGATATTTTTAACTTGCATGCAACAAAAGATAAATCACGATTTATGAATAGCAGCAAGATTCTTTATTTTGCGAATATATTATATAATTTCGCATATGAATATTCCAATTTTCCATACGCCGCAGAATTACGTTTTCAATAACTGCTGCATGGCCAAATGTTTATTAAACGTTACATGAATATGTGTACAAAATTTCCATGACATATTTTTGAGCATTTAATCATTTTCATAAAAATGTTTGTCGAACGAAAAATGAGTGTTTTAATATTATCCCAGTACTCTCGCGATATAAATACTTATTACTTTTATATACGAATATATATATACATATATATATATATATCTGCAAAAAGATTGTTAAGAAAACGTGAAATTCTTTCTTTCTATTGATTCGAAAACACAGAGGATTACAGTAGTGTACTTTTTATGCATATATCCTTTTCGCAACTCTCACGCTTTCGCTGTTTCTTCGTACTTTTTCTCGCGGAATCTTTCCCTCCAGAAAAAAGGTCCAAAGAAGGGAAGAGCACCGCGATTAAAAAGTATCGCGTACGGAAGCGCCTCGTCGCAAGATCTCTGATGTCCGCGGTTACCTTTGAGTTGTAACGATGTAATTTCTATTCATGATCCGTCTAATGAAAATATAATCGCGTCGGCTATATATTTGCATCAACGCGAGTGCTGCTTTATACCGGATCCGCTGCTTCCCCTATTTCGCTACTACATGGAAAAGTATATATACGGGTTAAGCGGTAGATAGTACTTGACGTTATGAACTACGCTTGCTTTATGTGCTGAGAATATATGTAGTGCAAGAAATGCGACGAGGTATGTCGCGACTTATTAATGGATCAATGGCTCGTACTTTTTCTCACGATAAATAAACTCAAAGACGGCATGTGGTATTCTTGTGATCGTGTTGCGCATTTAAAATTACTAGCAATAAAAATATATCTATAAAATTTATTTAGTTTATTCTCTCACATTCTCTTTAAACCTCCCATTAACGAGTTCTCTCATTAGCAAATGTAATCTTTTATTATGATAAAGCTATTTTAAAATAAAAAATTAAAGATTTTTTATTTAGATGAAATAATAAGATATTTTTTTGTTTAAATAAAATAATTACATAAAACTTAATGACTGAAACTAACTTGATTATTAATATATTTATCATTGAATTTACTTTATTATAAAAAAAAGTTTGATATTTCTCTCCTCTTACACAGTAAAAAATCGTGCGTCCATATGTAGAGAATTTTTCTTGTGTTACCACATTTTGATTATTACTTCAATGTAAAATAAACATACAACTGATATGTTATTATTTTTGTAACATTTTGATGTGTTAGATTCATGTCACCTTTCTAACTTAACAATTGCGTATGTCAATTAAAAATGGAATATTATTTTGAGTGTTTTTAACACAATTGTTTCAATTAATCTATATAGCTCAAAGTCAATTTAACATCTAAGAATTTTTTCATTTACATTATACGAACAAAAATGTTTTATTAACATTTTCTTACGAGTTACTGCAACTACTCTTCTATGTACTCTACTTATTTTATATGTTAGTTTTAAATCATCCCTAAAGTCAAAATAACAAATATAAATGTAAAGTATTGTGTCAATTATTTAACATTACTAATTCGTTAACAAATAACACAAGATGAATGAGTTACTTTAACTTAAAATTTAAAGTGGATCTTCTGGGACATGTAAAAAATGTTAAAATTAACATTTTCTTTTTTACTGTGTATAATTGCTGAAACCGTAGATATAATCTTCATATTTGCTTTTCATATTACTGTTAGGATTGTGCTATTGAATTGTTCCTGATAAGGATGAATGCAATTCTTTTCAGTCATATCCACATGAATATCGCACAAGAATATAGAAAAATAATTGTATTTTGATGATGAAAAGGTATAGCGGACTGAATAGATTAACTGACAGAGTAACGAGTTTTAAATTGCAATAGTCCCATGTTTAGATAGCGATCACGCTTCGCAGACACTTTGTCATAGATTTGTCCATTGCATGGGGATCGACGAAACGTGAAATTGTTGTTCAATAACACTTACCCCGGCCATTCGAGGAGCGTCAAAACAACGCGATAGAAAGAACGTAGAGGGAAAAAGTGGGTCGTGCGTATAATCACGATCTGCGGCAGTTATAGTACAGCAGCCGGATATACTTCGTCGATGCAGAAAACCAGATGGAATTGGTAAAACAGCGTGTTCGATTTCTCACGGGCGTGATGACGATTCAGAGCGTCGAGCTTCCGCGAAGCCACTTTGTCAATCCGTTATTGCGCGAATCGAATCCGTGATAATGGAGCATCGACATAAACGGATCAAATAAAGGTAATCCGGGATCGGCCGGTCGCTTGTGGAACCGCTCGACTTAAATTCGAGGCTTTCTCTCGTCGTTTCGCTGAACGAAACTTTTGCATTTCGTTCTCTCTATCAACATGATTTCGTCGAGGACTCTCCGGCGAGGAGAGAGAGAGAGAGAGAGAGAGAGAGAGAAAGAGAGAGTTTGACGTCGTTCTTGGAAGTACGAACGCAAGATCGCACTTAATCTTTTAAGACCAGTCGCACGAACGGTCTGAACGCGTTCGCGATTCCGTCGGTGCGGAACAAAGCGGCTGCGATAATGGAGCATCCGTGTAAACCGATCGGCTTTCGATATATAATCGAGCTTGCGTTACGAAGCATCCGGCTTCGAATATTCGCCGTCTCTAGGCCGCACCGGAGACGTACGACGTAAATAGAAACTTTTTTGCAGCAGCATCTCGTTTGATCATCTTGTAACTACGCGTGCAAATTATAAGAGACTATGTAGAGAGCGTGTTTAAAATTGCCCGAGGCAGATATTATTTTCGCCAGTAAATAGCGAAGAGCTATGTAACAGCGGCGTTTGTGTTGTCGTTTATGGTGTGCATCCGAATATAAATACTAAATCGTGCGATAAACCAATTTTAAAATTTGCGAGATCACAGTTGACAGTTACACTACCGTAAATAGTTGTTTTATTTCGCAGTTAAAAAAGGAAACTGCTCGTCACACTGTTCAAATCTATGTACCTTCGGAGCTGCATAATTTTTGCCGGCTGAATATTATCGCAGAAATAGTCCGATTGTCACAACGTTGACACATTGTCACAAGAAAAGCAACGGAAAAATTCCAAGCAGCATATTACGATTCTATTATTATTTTATACAGAGCTTTAAAATGTGCTCCTATTTGACAAAAAATCACTAACATCCATCTTCTTTTACAAAGTCTTTTTATTATTTCAAACTTCAGCTCTAGTTAGATTTATTAGGACAATTCCAAAAATGGTTACATATTTAACAAAATATTCGAATAAATGTTTGTATAAATATTTGAATTTTTTATATATTTGTCATACGTGACTATCCAGGGAACACTATCCGGGGAAATGATTTTCCGCGTTTTTGCCACATATGCATATATATGCGATATGTCGGTTGTCCGACATTCTCGAACGCTCGCGTTAATCCAGCGGGCGATAATGGAGCACCAATGTAAACGGATCAGCCGACGATAATCCGCGGCCGATCCGATTCGTACACAGAAGAACTTCGACTAGTATGATCGTCGGAATGTGGGCCAGCTTCGCCATGAAACACAGTTCGATAACGGCGCGCGCCGTGATCTACGCCAGGTCTGGTGCTATCGCAGCGAGACAACTCGTTTATCATAGCTTTCTCTCCGTACAACTACAGCCCCCCCAGTTAGCGAACGGAAAATATAAAGGAATTGCGCAGCCCCTTCTATCTTCCTCTGCCATCATTCCTCTGAGCGGAATTCCAACTAGCTTATTTTCATTGATGAAACATATATCGTTACGATACGCAATTGTGCATGTTGGCAAACGATATTCGTTACTTATTTTGTTACAATAATTATTTATTTCGAGTTAGTCGAACGAAAAGAAGTGATAAATGATAAATGATAAATAATAAATATTTTAATTTGTTAATTTGCAACCTGAATTTCGGAGGGAAACTCTGGGCCCTGTTTATGTGAGAATTAATATCATTAAAATGAAGATTAACATATTTCGGGAATTTCAATATTAATCTTTCTCCAATTATACGGTAACTTTTCAGTATCGTAAATCATACGGCATATTGTGTATGTAAATTCTTGGGGAATTAACATAACAATGCAAGAGTATATGCGACGGTGTAAGTGAATTATTTCGTGAATTAATTCATTTTACGCGCTCTTTTACAGAGGAAAACTACTGATTTTATCTAAAATAATGCAAATGCAGAATTAATTCGATAACCGCAAATCTAGCATCAATTTTGCAACTTTCTACATACATGTTTGATTTTCGTTAAAGCTTCGAGCGAGAATCTTTACTAAAAGGTGATAACAGAAGCATAGGTCAGAATCATCACAAAGAGCAATCCGATAACGTATGGCGCGATTGAGAATAGTTCTGTTCAAAGTGGTCTGACCATTGTTATCGCGACGAAACATCCCGTTTTCCCTAAGGGATTCAACCCTCCCCCTCCCCCTTTGATGGCCACTGGGTTTGCAAAGCGGAAGCAATAAGAACTTCTATTCTCTTCCTATCGCCACTTCCATTCATTTTCTTCCTCCCTTACAAAAGCCATGCACAGTTAGGGAAACTTTTTTTGCTTGGAATACAAATTACTGGCCGCTACTTTATAACGAGAGACAATAATAAACACCCTTAAAAAGCATAAATGCAGAATCAATTTACGCCGTATAATATTTATGTGGACATTCGTAATCGAAAATTTTCGCATTTACTTCTTTATATCAGGCATATGTAATAATAGCATTACGTGCAAAATATATTTTCTGTTAAATTTTGTAATATTAGAGCATTAAATATATAATTAATTATTCATAATTGTCACACAGAGCAAACAAAAGCGAACTAAATAAAATCATTTACTAATAATGAATTTAAATTAATACATTTATATAACAAAGTAAAAGGTTTATTTCAAATTTACATTTTAAAATAACTTACTATTGCAGTAGAAAGCTTTTAACAATTATGCATTTTTCACAGAATAGAACGATGCAAGTTGCCGAGGGAGTAACCACTACCTGAAATATTGTCCCGCAGATTACATGATTTCATCTGATTACAAATAATTCTTTTCACTACATATGAAGTAATTTGATAAAATATACAATTTTATTTAATTAATTTTAATATTATACAATAATTTCTCGTGGGGTTGTATATATAATTATCGGATTATACGTAGAGATGTCATACGAATTTTATAATGATTTCGAGGACTCTGTCCCAAGATTACATTAAGTGGTTATCCCCTCGCAAGTTGCATATACAATCAAGTACGTTCAACGAAAAAGTTTTATTTAAGGTAGGTTGTCACTCACCAATTGAACCGAGTCGTGAATTGAACTGAGAGATGTAACGCGAACGCATAAAATCACCACGGCATTTACGGTGTATCGTGAAAGAATGTCAGCCGTTGGAGATCGATGTTCGTTTCGAGATCCGTAAAAGTATTCCCGCCGATACAATAGCCAGAATATGTGACGGAATCGACATGAAGCACAGTCCCACCATATACGCGGTGATCCAGGCTAAATCCAACGCTATCGCATCGAGACAGCCTGTTTTCCACACGCTTCTTTTACCGTCTTCGTCGAGACTAAAGCATGAAAGACGTATTCGACATGGAGATCTCAAATGAAATGCAAAAGAATATAACAATACAAATAAATAACGTACATAGCAATACAAATAAATAATATCGTAAAGAGCAAATAAATGTCTAATATTAATTAGTGTAATTCGAGTTGTTATTATTATATTTTGGCCTATTCAAATTATCGTCTTTGTTTTCTGATTTTACAATCGTATGGCCTCCTCATCTGTATATAATTTGATGAGAAGTTCCCAGAGCTTTATCCCGTTTCCTCGTCTACAAAAAGATAGAGGCAACAGAATTACGAAGAGAATCAACGAAGCCGTCTATTGTTAATTCTCTCACGGTACCACATTAATAAGATGCAAGGCTTTAACGCTTAAAGGGTGACGACATTGTAGCATCGATTAATAAACGTCGTTTCTCTCACGTGTCGTGTATCCTCCAGTTATCAACGGTGGTAATGTTACACCGTCCTAACGTACCCTACTCTTGCTTTTCGTGCAACGCTTTATCGCGTGACAATTTATTTTCCCACGAAAAAAAGAAACAAATTTAAATTACACGATGGCTCCTCGCTGTAATTATCAGGTTGGGGAGAGATCGAGAGAAAATGCGGCGGGCCGCGTTTGATGTCCCGGTTGTAAAGCGAGGATGAAGAACCTTATCTAAGAAATTCAATTTTCTGGCGGAAAAGCTGCTCTCGTCCTCTCCCACGACCGTTTCCAAGTGTTTCCGGCCACGATAGCCGCTGTACACTCTCGAGGGCGGGCGAAGATTTATTCGCGAAATTCGAAATGATGAGGAATTCTCAAGAAAATGTGGCTGGAAGTGTGGGCAAAACTCGTTGTTCAGGACCTCGACACGACCTTTCCTCGTTTATGGTGCATTAAGGCGGAATTTCTTGAAAGAGCCGACTGTCTATTTTACTTCACAGCTTATTTCATTGTTAACGGTACATTTAACGTTCGTTAATGAGTTGAGAACGTGCGCTAATGACAAGTAAAATAATGGAGCTATAGAAAACTTTTAGGTACATCGCGAGTGATTTAGATTCTTTTTTTGACGCGCGCGTTGTCGACAGGAGGGATTTGCGTATCCTTTCAATGAATCATTAATGAATGTAATTTTGTATAATATTAAAAGATGATTTTATTCAATGATTTAAGAATATTAAAAAATGACTCGACTGTCTAAAATAATTAACAAGTATAAAGTTGCTACAAGAAATTTATGAATATTACTGACTTAGACAACCATTTACAGCTTTCACGCTGTTAAATAGAGTTTTTTCTTTTCTCTGTAGAAAGTAATGCAATCCTATTTCACAATATTCAAAAATAAAATGCTAAGATTACGCGTCACAAAACTCTCATACAAGAAAAACATTTTCGAATTTTCCTGGTAAAATAGAAATGTATGTAATTTTCCTAGACACTCATTCAGTTACTGTCTAATATTATTGTATTCTCGTTATTTGTAATAATATCGCGAAATAGAGATAAGAAATAGACAAGAACTTGATAAAGTCTTATTCAGTGGCTGGAAATAGTTTTCCTGGTAAAAATACGTACAATTTTCGTAGACCTGCCCAGTTATTGTTTACTATTGATAAATTATTCTAATTAAAATTAATAGATTATAATTAATTAGAATACGTAGTCCATTTTTATTCTGTTTTTGTTTAGTAAATGAGTTCAGATTTTGCAGGATATCTTTTGAGCGCAATATATATAACTGCAAGCAAAGGTTTACATCTTGATTGGGATTCCAAATAGTTTTACTTATCAGTTACTAAACAGAAGTTAATGAACTGTTTAAAAAATGCATGAAATTTCTATCAGGATTTCTCTAAATGTTTTCTCTGAATCGCGTACGTTCAATTAGAAAAGGACAACGAAAGTTTCTCTATATACGTCTCGTGATCCCCTCTTAAGATTAGAAGAGGAATACTTTCCTTCAGGAAGATACAAAAGGTGTTTAACGGAGGCGAAAGTATAAAAGAAGAGCAAAATACACACTCGCGCGCACAAAGATATCCTGCGATAAAAGCTATTGAGGCGATACGTATCAAAAATCGGGAAATATATACTGTCGGGGTTAAAGGGCAATCGTAACGTTGAAATATCTTCCGAGGCAATAATGCCACAGTTACATCAGCTTGGAAAATCCACTGTTACGATCTCAGAAAAATGCGATCCGATCGACCTCGCAAAATAGAATTTTTCGGCACAATAATTTACCCATTTGCCTTCTCTTTTGAGAATAATAATAATTAGGTACTTTCCTCGGTTAATAGAGCATTAAATAATCTCCAGTATAATCCCTTTGATGCAAAACATGTTCGGCTAAATAGTTTTATAAATGTGGCTAAATTATATACATAATGAATAAAAATAAAAAAATATAAATAAAAACATTCTTATTTTGAATCAATGAACTGCAATAATTTAAACTAAAAAAGCTATACATTTTACTATTTAATAAAATATGAAATTTACTGAATTATTAAAGAATTAGGTCTCATTATTTTCACTTCAGCATTTAAAATTTAAATTTTACACTTTTTATTCTTTCTATAATATCATATATCATTAACGCAAAGTTACGATAAGAACGAATTAGCAGTAAAAAGAACATTGCTCGACCTGGCAAAAATCTCATTGAACCGCTGAACGTCCGTCCAGGTGCAGCACGTCCCGTTTCACGTCTTTCAAGCCGCCAGGCGTTTCCATTATCGGCGTGCAAGACGTCGCCGCTTTTCCACATTCCCGTCGCGTTAATCGCCCCATTGTTCGCGACGTCAGCGGTCGGTGTAGTAGGTAGTCTTCTGTAAGCCTGCTGAGGAAAACCCGCACACACATACACATACGCGCAACTCTAAGCTTCCGCACATACACTCAGTTAAGTATGTGCCAACGGTCCACGTGTACCAACGAACGACGACGGCGTTCGTACGTGAACGTGCACGTGAATATCGAGAACATCAGTACGGGCGGCGTCTCTCCTTAAGGCGCCTTTGTATATTCATCCTCGCGCTACGTGTGACACGCGAGCGGACCTCCCACAGCAGCTTAAAGGGGAATTACGGGGCTGGGGTGTAAGGAGACAGGCAGAAGAGAGGACGAGAGAGCCAAAAGGAAAGGGAACGACGAAACCGTTCGTGTACACGCGCTCAAGAGACGTGGTTGTACTTCCGGACCGGTACTACCAGAGAAAGAGAAAGAGAGAGAGAGAGAGAGAGAGAGAGAGAGAGAGAGAGAGAGAGGAAGAGAGAGGCAGTGAATTTCTCTCGCCAGGCGTTGCTTTATCCCTGGCTATTTTGCCAAGGCGAAAACTTCGGAAAGAGTATCAGCACGCGACGCAACGACGTCGTTGCGGCGACTTTTCGCCGCGTTTCAGGATTTACGAAGCTGCCTCGTTTCTCACGAGCGGCCACGAAAGAGAGTGTTATATAAGATGTTACAGAATCCAGGAAATTAATTTTGGTAGTAAATTTTGTAACAAGTTTGGACTCTATCCTTACTTGGAAAAATTTTTCAGGAAAACTACTCTATTTCTGCTTATCACGTTTTATACCACGTGTTCCAATAACTATCATTTGAAAGTATTTTTCTTTTATACATTTGATAATTATTATAACATAAAATTTTTGTACTTAGGAGAACCTGTGCCAACTTAAACTCAAATTATCTTTGAATATGGAATAATCTAAAATTTAATCTTTTTGAATTTTAATACGTAAAATTAAATATCGTCACAATTACTCCAGGTGACCCTATAATGTACTTATAATTGATGCCCGTACATGCCCATGTTATAACCTTTCCATATTGCAGCGTTGTGATAATTTATTCCAATAAATTGAATCCACTCAATCATAATTTTACAAGATATTTACAAATTAATTCGTCAATCATAATTAAACTTTTTAAGTATGGTATCACAATCTACAGATTGATTTTACTGTGTTGTATGAATGAAATTATTACTCAACACGAGATAAATTTGCAAATGGTTTGGATGGTTTTGCATATGACGCGCGAATTTATTCCGCTGTAATCATATACGAATATTTAAGCAAGGTTTTTGGTGTTGTTTTAATACATTTTAGCGTTGCAACAACGACATTACGAACAATCTAATTTTTCGCGTACATTAGCGGAAGTACGCAAGAGATCGCGCGTTTTATCTACTGCACAAAAATTATAAATCGTACACGTTAACGCTTTATGCAAACGCAAAGTGGAACTGAAATTCCGAGGTCATTAGCCCCGAAAAATTTAGCAACACTTTGGAGAAATGCTATTATTCGAAAACACACTAATTCTAATAATTCAAGGAAGTCGCAGAGTTCGGTGCAAAAGGGAGAACTCCACGATAGATGAGCGTGCACTGAAAAAAAAGATTGGCTGCTGCAGCAAACTTAGATGATAAAATATAGCATAGCATTTTTAATTGGTTGCAGCGGTCAATTTTTGATTGCGTTAGCCTATCGAAATCCCTGATATTGCAGATAGGCTAACGCAACCAAAAGTGGACTGCCGCAACCAATTAAAAATGCTATTCCATATTTTACCATCCAATTTGCTGCAGCAGCCAATCTTTTCAGTGTGTACCTATATTAAATAAAAACTTCGAGACAAAGGACAAGATGATTTCTTTGAACGAAAATTAAAAGTCCTAATAAGATTATCTATCGGACAGAAAGTTTTAATATAACACCGCGACGTCGACCCGTGAGCTCGTGTATTTCACGGCAGAGCGAGTAGCGAAAAGTTCATCTTGGGAGAAGTATCAACGCGCTGCACGTTATGGCAGTTCCGGCTGCTGTGCTCATCTCTATCCTCGCATCGGGTCACCCGTCGGCAAGAATAAAATGCCCCGAGTAGGAAATCCGTGATTTTCTCGCAGCTTTGCGAATACACTGCAGCGCGAAATACACGCAATGGTCACACTGACCTCGCTTGTCAATACAAACGTTAACGTCTTTGCCCGGATACACGAGTATTCGCGGAATTCACAGATTTTCTAAATTCTTATTATCTATGGTGTAAAAAGAAAAATGATCCATTCCGATTAGAGAGCCTCAAAGGGAGGGAGTGGCAAACTGGTCACGTGAATGGCCGTGATCAGATTTCTCCAATCTCTTCCATGCCTATGGAGCTTTGATGCCCATACCCAATCAGAGGAGAGGGTCACGTGATGCAGTTTGCCAGTCTCTCCCTATAAGATCCTTTAATTCCGATTAAAGAGCTTCAGAGGGAGGGAGTGGCAAATTGGTCACGTGAATGGCCGTGTCCAATCAAAACGGAGGTCACGTGATCAGATTTCTCCAATCTCTTCCATGCCTATGGAGCTTTGATGCCCATACCCAATCAGATAAGACGGATCACGTGATGCAGTTTGCCACTTTCTCCCTGTAAGGTTCTTTAATTCCGACTGGAGCTCCTCAGAAGGAGGGAGTTGCAAATTGATCACGTGAATGACCATGTCCAATCAAGACGGGGGTCACGTGACCAGATTTCTCCAATCTCTTCTATGCTTATGGAGTTTTGATGACCGCATCCAATCAGAGGAAGAGCAGTTTGCCACTCTCTCCTTCGGAGGCTCTCTAATTCCGATGGATTGAAGGTGGTGGGGAATCTGTCAGTCAATCAAATTTTGTGCTCGTTTGCAGAAATTCACATGACTCGTTCACGCCGTAAATAAACTCAATTTCTGATTGGTCGAGATCACGGGATCTCCGCCATTATGCGCAATGGATCTGTGGATCATCTTTCTAGTTTTTTTACATGCTCATTATTATCAAAAGCTTCAAGAGCGAAGTTATTAACGCTTTCATTTTCCATACGATCATCTCATTTGATCGGATGTGTGAAAATGTACAACGCGACTGTGGAGATAAAACGTTCTTGCTCTTAAAAAGTGAAATATTTATACTGCTGTATAAACTCGCGCTCTTTTGATACATCGATACGAACAGAACGAAAATTTATTGAAATATTTGTCAAGCGACGCGCGAGTACGGGTAACAATTATAACAGTCGTACATATCGATTGAAACCATCATTCATATATCAAAGTTAAATCATTTTACGCGCGAATGGAAATACCGTAATGTAATGTGACATAACGTATCGCATAAATATCATATCAACATTGCAGTCACGTATCGGCGATGGAAAAAAAAAGCCACGGCGAGCCGCCCGGATTTCCCTCGCGACGGATGTGCATGGGCGCCAATGAAAAAAAAAAAAAGAAATACAAGGGACCGCGTGTACGATTGCACACAAACAGCGCGAGAGGAAACAAACGGAGAGGAGATACACGGACTAGATATTTTCAGAAGGGGACGCGAGTCACGCGAGAACATCCCGTGATAAATTCGCTCGCAACGGCGGCGTTTTCCAATGCTCCTCCGCCTACGAAAGAGGGGCTTAACTTTCGAATCAATTCCAACATCGACGAGATGCCACCTGACCTGATGCGCTTACTCATTGCTCTCGTGAAAAGAATCGCAACGCATAGCGTATGACAGTTGCATCACTGATATGTATAAAAATATCGACGTTGCGTTGCGACAGGGTACGTAACCGCGTCTATGGAAAAACGTGCTTCGGACTTGGCGGTGATCACTCTTTTTCCTTTTTGTTTTTTTTTTTCCACTACCTTTCTCTTTCTCTCTCGCCATTCTTTCTCTCCGCCAACGTGGGTCATATGCATAAGCGACGTTGCGTGACGTTTTGCCGGCGAGAGTGCAGCATCGATCTCCTCCGCCGGCCTGTTTGCACCCTCGTTTGTCCGCGCCGGACATCGCATATGCGCATATGCGCGGATACGTGTGCACACTCTTTGTGTACGACAGATAAAAATAAATTTCCTTGCCCACGGCCTCGTTGGAACTCATAAGTATCCGTGGGAATTATTAATAGGGAAAAGATGCGTTGACGTTGAAACGATATTTCCGATCGCCGTATACAATGCAATTACGTTTGGACGCAACTTAATCTTCGCGCGACAAGAGATATAATACCTATACGTTAATAGCTACTATCTCCTGTCCGTTAGATAGACACACCGACGTTTACTTTACTGTGATCGATAGGTAGCTGCCTGAACAAGAAATCAGTTTTAACCGAGACTAAGTGAACGGACTCAGATTTGACGACAATGGAAATACGTATTCGGATAATTAATTTAGCTTCAAATTTCTACGAGTTTAAAAATATATTAATATCATAATTAAAATTACTTTTAGTGAATTTTTTAATTTTTCGACAATTTGTCTAAAAATTGTTGACGTACAAAAATACTTATCGCCTAGAGAATCCAAGTAAGAGCTTTAAGTGGAAAAAAAAAGTTATTTTAAACAGAAATAAATTCGAACGTGTGTTAAAATAAAAATTAGATTAACAATCACATCAAAGTATATTTCTGCGAGGAAACTTTATCTGTAAAAAAAAACGTAAAAAAAGAATGAAAAAACAAAACTTATTCCTGTACTAAAAGTTGTTACTGAAAAAATACGGTTCGCTGATTACAATGGAAGAACTTTTTTTTAAAATAGATTATCACATATGTTATAGAGCTTTGCGATAATACGTAGAAAGTTCTATACTAAAAAAAAACTTCTATGTTAAGTAAAAAGTAATTAATGTAACAAAAAAAATATTCCTTTTTTCTACATTATATTGCGAGAGCTTGAACGATTCTGCGGATGAAATAATTAATAGTCTCTACTAATTAGAGCACTGCTATCAATAAATAAATCACTTAAATAAAACAAGAAAATTTTCCATTTTAAAATTTACGAAACTATTATTTAATCTAATTTCGTAATATAATTACTAAGAATTATAAATTCCTTAAATTTTTCTTAAATTACAATTTTTTCATTAAGCACAAAAATATTATTAATCTACTGCATTCGGTAAATTAAACAGTTTCACTTATCAAAAATGTATCAAATGCATTCTTTTTTTTTTTTGTTTCTTCTTCTCCGCCAATATTTCTTTATAAATACTATATAAAATAGACCGCGAAAAATGTAAAACGGACGTATATTGCTTTGAATGAAAAATGTATGTATATAAAGAAACGTAGAACAGCATGAGAGAATAGTGGATTTTCCATTTTCATGAAAAATATATATGGCAAAAGTATAGCACAGGACGTGTGGTCTCGCTGGTATGGGCTTAGGTTTCGACTTCAAATTATTATTCACCGTAACGTTTTTAGCACGGTTGCGGCTCATACAGTGATCGTAGTAAAAACCATTGATAGAATTGTGAGTGTAAAACTCAATGTTCCTTGCCAGATTGTCCATGCTGCTCGAAGACGATAAGCATGCGATTGTACTCTGCTCGTAATTTCAGGCGGAAGGTATCTTTTTTTAATGTCGACAACGAACTCATAAATTTCATGCGGTACCGCAAAAACCGCACCAGCAACCGGTGACACTCTTCGTAATGTATCGTAAACTCTAAATTCCTTGAAATGAAATCTCACTCCAAGAGAGTGAAAATACAGCTCCCTTTTTCAAAGGTGACTGCATTTTTCACTCCCTTGGAATGAGATTTTATTCCAAGAAATTTAGAGTGTAATGCTCATAATTGATTTATTCACCGATTCACGACGATTTGTCTCCGATATACTGAATAAAGGATGAAATCAGTGATAACGACGACTCATTTCCGATATACTGAATGAAGGATGAAATCAGTGATCAAAAGAATATATAGCCGGAACAATCAAGATTCCATATCGATTATTAACGCGGTAAATACCGCACTGCGTATCTTGCGGGCGACAAATCCGACATGATGTAATCAGATATAATTTGCACAGCGCAATTCGCTTCGCATTAAAATGAGAATCAATATTTAAACCAATTTATGACCGTACACGCGGTTTGTCAAGCGTAGGACCAAACGCGGTTTGTTAAGCATACAACATCACGTTCGACGAAGGGACACGTGTACGTGTGCATTACCGGTTGGTCTCCATGAAAGGCCTTCGACGTCATTATCACAATAGGCCGTTCCTCCCTTCCGGATGAGAATAATGATCGCGATAAATGACTCCAGATATATGTCCGGCGTACGTAAGGTACGCGTAATCGTACCATGATACGGGCTGTCGTACTGCGATAAAGCCATCTCTTTTTCCTTTATGTCGTCCGCTGATACGGAACCGTCGAGCGTTTTGGAAACTCGAAAATATGCGAAAAGTGGTAACAGACGTCTGTTACACGCTGCGATACGGACGACACGAACTTTCCCCTACCAGTTTTCTACAACGAAATATACTACGTTCTCGTGACAGCTGCGGAAATTCAACACACTCGTAGCGTGTCACTTTTCAATTACGACAGACAAGTATACGTATATATTTCTCGCTACTGTTACTTTTAAATAGATATATAATCTCATCACGCCCTAGATATAAGGCTTATCGAACTTGAAGCGACGTCGAATATTGAAGGCGCAGGAAATTCTACGTGATAAAAGGTATCGGCAGACGTCAATTTCTGAAGAGCGTGAACTCCATCGTGCGGTTTAAAAGTTTGATCATTCGTTTAATACATCGTCGACTCTGATTTCAAGTACAGCGGAAAGAAAATCAATCGTAAGATAGATTTTATCTTTTAACGAGAATTATTTTTTACTCTTCTCGTATCGCTCAGGCTTTCTTATTTCGTCAATCTTGCAGATGATACGAGACGGTTCGACACATAAATCTTCGTGAACAATATCTCTCCCAGTCTGCAAAGCTTTAAAGAAACTTGCTCATCAGACTGGTGAGATAAATCGGATCGTCTACAAGTCGCGCTCAAGCATTTTGGCGAGCAACGCGATCCACCTAAGAGCAATGTAGCGCCCTCGTACCCGAAAAGCCGAGTAGGGATCGATTAAGTGGCACCGGGAGAGTTTCTTTAAAGAGAAACCGGGACGCCGCTTAGCGGGCTTGTTGGATTCTCATCTGAGACGAGTCCTCGAGGCAACTCTCGGTACTAAATCTGAAACTTGCGTTACCGCCGGCCGTCTCGAGCACTCAGAGGTGTTTCTAGGGTGTTGTACGAACCTCGTGGAATAGCAGGACTGAGGGAGCTCGGGCAAACCAGGATATCTGGTCCAGTCACTCGCATCGTTAATTCCGCAACACTGCAGGCGTGTCTGTCGATACGCGACAAACGATTTCATTACAACTCGCACGTTACGCTATATATACGTATAAGAGACAAATTAATTGCGGATCAAGATATTCGAAATAAAAGGGACGCAACCGCGAACGTTGGATTTTCTCTCGCGAGTATTGGAAAAAGCATTTAGTATTGAAGACGGATAATGTCAATCATTTATTACAATTATTTAAATGCGTGTATTATAAAGCAGCATTTAAATATTGACAGTATTCGAAAATATATCCGGAAATCTTTTATTTTTAACGTCTTTGACTGACACAAAGTCAGAGTAATTCTCTTCAATAAAAGTAAAAATAAATAAACTGCATACTTTATTTACTTTCAACTCCTTCCAATCAATCAATCTTTTTATAATATAAAAATAAGATTTTTATTTACAAATTACAACTATATCGTACACTGAAAAAAAATATAATCAATTTTAATAAATATTTAATTGAATACTGCCAACTAAATATTTATTAAATATAAAGATATATTTATTTGATGTGCAAGAAATGTTAATTTGATTTAACGATCATTTTTTTTACTGAACAAATATTTATTTACTGTGAGTAAATGTTTAGTTGGCAGTATTAAACTAAATATTTATTAAAATTGACTATATATTTTTTCAGTGTACTATGTAGCTACTCGTTACAGCGCTTGGAATTTCTGATAAAGCAAAAGTAGAATCAAGTATCGTCTAATTAATATTTTCAAGATAAAATGAATAAAGGTAAAAAAAAATCTTTAAGAAGAATCTATTGCATAAATTGTAATATACTAATAATCTAAAATGTTATCAATTTTATAGATATAAAAGAATTATTTTCTATTAAATCAAGACTTGAAAAATATTATAACCACTATTGAATTCTCATGTAAATTAAAGTTTTAAATTTAAAATATTGAGAGAAAATCTCCATCTCTTTTATTATCATAAATTTTAAAACCGTGTAATGAAATATATGCTGGAAACAGTTTATAAAAGTATCATGTACTATACAAAAAGTCATATCCGAAAAAAAAAAAAAGAAATAAAATCGACAGTGTAGTCAACTAAATTCCGTAATTCCTCAAATTAGTTGAGAAATTGCATGAGATTCCGGAATTAACGCGGGAGAAGATCCATGCCGACAAGATGCACGCCGTGAAACCGAAAGTCACCGGTAAACAGAGTTTACGAAGCGCGCAATTAGCGTAAATTGAAAAACACCGTTATCCGGTAGGTCGATACCGAGGCTGCGGACCAGATTCGCAACGGCAAACTGCCAGGGAGCTTGTTGACTACTATCCGAGAGTCCGTAACGGCCTGATATTTACTACGGATTAATTTGTCGATAAATGTTTTCACGGCGCCGTCACGGGCGGTCCAACCGATTCCGGAATTTGCAAAGTTCGCGTCGCAAAAGTGGTTCGGGGTGGATTTGCCAGGAGGAGAAACGTCGACAGACGAAGGGTACGTACCTGCATTAAATCCCAGGCGGACGAGTAGTTTGGGTAATCTCGTAAACGAGAAGTAAGCGCGGTATTAATCCGTCCGCGCAGTGTCCCGAACAGAAGCGCTGCGCGTTCCTGCTGCGATATTAATAAACCCTTGTCCTGCTGGAAAATGGCAAAGTTACAATAATCCCGGGTTACAGCACATACGTGTACTACGCGCAGGGTGTTTCCTATTGTTCTTCCTACCCGCAATCTCTCCGCCCACTTCGAAACGAGCTGCGAAATATTCGACGCCACCTGCGGATGTTCGTCCGTCGTTTCCGACGTTAAAAAATTTGCGTCCTCCGTTCACGCGTCGTTCACGTACGCGTTTCTTTTTTTAACGGATTGTTTTCAGCAGTGGGCGCGTAGTGGTCGGAAAGGACAACGGATATATATGCCACAGACCCGTCTCACGGCTAATCCGAAAATCCGAAATGCCCGGGAATTTACCGGTGACGGTTAAACGTACAAGTTTTACGGTCAGCACTGAGTGCCGCTAAAAATTTTGTAGCTACTTCGATTCTGTGGCCGCTTGTCTATCGAATTCTCGTGATTCTGCACTCTCATCTAGCAGTAGTTATCGATATTTGAGCCCGAGAGAATCGCTTGCCCAGCATCTGCCTTTCACTGTGATCGTAACGGTATCTGTCCGATTCATTGTCCATCCATTGTCCACGTCGCGCGATTTACGTGGACAATTTTCCGTAGTATCCAACACTTTCATAATTCGCTATTCGATTTCCATGATTTTCCATCATTTCTATATTTATGTCATACTACATCCGTTGAGTGGAATACATAAACAACATTATGCGGTTGATTCGAGTCTTTAGCAGTTATCACGATCGTAACGACATACGTAATTGCAAAACGCGAGTGTTTTCGACGCGACATACCAATTTTAACGCCTCCTCGTCATGTAATTGACCGTGCTCAGTTCGCGATTCCTATTATCTTTGTCACTGCTTCATATTATTGTGCATAAATTTCGTAATATCTTTCAATTACACCGCGTAACTGTTCCTTCGTAATATTAATCGACGATCGTGAAAACAAAGCACGAGCCTTAAACGCGCTAGCTTTTCATAATTTTCGAGGCTTCGTTTCATTAAATTCTTGAATATTGTGAAAATTAAGGTGATACTTGACAACATGTGCGCGGCGTGAGATTTTCTACCTTCATAATTATTTTGTAAGACAATTTCAGAACAAATTTCTGTTGTTAATTTTGGAATAAATTCCAGTTTTTTTACGATAACAACAGAATATATATAACAATTTTTTTCATTGTAATACCCATATGGGAAAATGTTCATAAAAATAAATATATTTAATCCTTTTGATAAAAATTGATTAAATGAGAATAAAAAGAAAGTAACATTATTCCTCCTCTTCATTTTATACATTCATAAAAATTCGTTCAAACTTAAAATCAGAGACGGCTCCTTATTAATAATAATGTCACGTCTTAAGCGCAAAGTAATCTGCGGTTTTAGTACTTTTTCAATATTATCTAATTATGAGAGCGGCACTTCGCTCCCACGCAAAGCGTTACAGTAACGACGATATTAATCGCCGGCGTCAAGAACGAAGTACGAAGCTTCGCTCGTTTGTGGCGGTGTTTCATAATATTCAAGACCTTTCACGAGCGCAAGAGAGACCCCGAAAGAGAGGAAGAATAGCATTCGTCGTTCTTTCTCCTTTCCTCCCAAGTCGGCTGATATCAGTGAAGCTAAGCACGCGAGTTTCGCAAACGTGCCGCGGACGTTACAAATCAGCGAAATGAGCTTTTAAGTACCAAGACTCGTAAACGCGAGAGGCACGGGCGCGCTTCCGAAGTTGTTGGCCGACGAAAATTCACCCTTACATATCCGCCCTTTCCAACGTGCCGTAATATGAATACAAATTACCCGACGTTCCGAAAACTTTTAACTCGCGCCATCGCTTCGTTTTCCCGTCCACACCTTTTCAATTCACACTTCGACTCATCCCGCCCGTCTGTCTCTTAACCCCCGTGGGGGCACGTGGGGCTGATGCATCCCGCTAATTGACCAACACTTATTGTATTTCGTAACCGCGGAGGCGCGCGCTTTTGACGCGCGAATGAACGCCCATGAAGACGAAAGTTGCACGCCACTGGGAAAGCAGAAACGAGATTATTCTCGTGGAAAGTTTGCTGTAGGTTCGCGCAGCCGGTGACGCTAACGAGGCTAACGCCGTTGCACCCGTTTCCATCGTTTCCGCGTGTCGTCGACGGACTCCACCGCTATCGCCGTCAGATGCCCCGATCTACGACTTTCTGTTGGACCACCGACGACGAGCGTATGTCGAGTTTAATTCTCTCGTCGTCCGGGACGCACGAACGAGAGATAAAGTGGTATAAATCAGATCTTCTTCATTTAGAGAATTTAGCTCGCGTCCGGACAACGTGTTTCCCAAACACAAGCAGGCTTTTTCTCCTCCAGAAAAGGCTCGCGTGAAAATATTACGCGTACAAATATATATTTTAATGTTATGACATCAGGGAATTTTTTAGTCGAGAAAATAACTCTAGTTTGTATTTTATGCGGAATACTGACGTGACTTGGTTGAAAGTCCTGCAGTACTGTGTAATGGGAGTCGGTATTAACTCTTTGCGGTTGTAATCTGGGATATTCAAGATATTTTGGCAAGTATATCCTAAATATCCCGGCTTAAGATCACAAAGGGTTATACGAGGCGTAAATGTTATTCACAGGCATAATATAGCTTTGATATCTGTTTAAATTATAATTTCGAGTTATTATAATTCTTGTATTTTCAAATTAGTCTTATTCATAAATATGACTTATACCACTTTATTACTGCTTCAAATATTGCACGTCACTTCTGCAATCGCAAAGTATGTCTACTTTACACGATAAATATGTCGATATCTAAATTGTCGAGACATGAATTATAACCGCACGAAAAATGACTTATGTATATCCTAAATCTGAACTTATATACCTTGTTTTTACGTAATAAGTTAAAATAGATTTTTGCTATTTTTTTTGGCAGCGATAATTAGTATAATTTCATTCAAATATTTTACAGAAGAAATAAAACACGTTTCGAAAGCTAGAGGACAAATGTTGCTCTTATATCGGGACACAGTCGTAAATAAGTTTATACACAGACGCGAGTGGAAACTTCAGTGTATGGTGTAAGTGCACTTTAGTGGAACCTATGTACGGCGAAAGGATTAAAATCAAGTGTCGCGAGCAAACTTGCGACACTAAATTAATTATTCTTTGTATGCAAATTGTTACGAGCATCGCGCCGCACGTAGAAGAATAAACATGTCGATAAGAAATAACGCGAGATAACCGAAGATATTACAATATTGTAAAATAATGAATATAGATGATATGAGAGATAAAGCAGTACCTGTAATTTAATAGCGAAGCGTAAAAAGCGTAAAAAGTAGCTACAAGGAACACTATGATTATAATTCACAGCAGGAGCTATGCGTACAGTTACTCTCGTCAAAGGACTGAGCTCGATACATTCATCCTGCGCTAATTAATATGCCTGAGTAGAGATATCGGGGAGGATATCGATATTAATTGAACTTAACAATGGATATTTTTCGCTTTTACAAATTAATCCATCCTTTTAGAATTTCGCGAATATATGTCTACGCGTATTCATCAATCAACCAACTTTCTTTCTTTCTCCACAAATTACAAGTTTCGATAAATAATGAAAGCTCTTTGAAGTTTTACGAACTTCCCGATAGAAGAGCGTGACATATATATTTGAGCGAATAAATCACGACTTCGCTTCGCGAACGTTCCCGTAACGAGCAGAACTTTCCTTCGGGAGATACATCAGAAAGGGAGCCAGCGCTTTTCTTTTTTTTCCTCCCCTTCCCCGTTTTCCTGCTAAAACCCTCGGTTTTGTCTTGTTCGTTAAGTTTCTACCTTGTGAGCCGGGCGCAACGTCTCCAGGCGGAAACGATGTCAACGATACTCATCTTAATGCCTGTTGAACCGGAAGTGCAAGCAAGAGAATACTTAGGCTCCTAGACTCTCCAGCAAGCAAGCGTAATGAAAACGTATATTGCGAGAGGAATTTACCTGGCCATGTTCCTACTCGTTGTTTTCCCAAAGATTCTTAAGATTCTTTTGCATTTAACAATTTTGTCAAATTACTTTGAAACGTCATTAAAGATTATTAAGCTCTCGTAATATATTCTTATACAAACTACTTGTACAATAAGAAGCTAAATGTCTACAATGTACTAAGAGAGTTTGATAAATGGGGAGGGGAAAGAATTTGAGCAATTTAATATTGATTTTTCCATGATGAAAATGTCACGACATTACTCGTTTCCAGGATTATAAGCGATTGAAAATCTCGGGGATTTTTCGGTATTAAGGTAGCGCAAATAGAATTGAAAGAGAGAACAGGATTAATATATGTACATATATATATACATACATTTTATCATCGCGCCCTATAAAAAAAAATATATATTGACCCTCACTGCCAATTTATTGTGTCGCAATGCGTGTGCGTTTATCATCTAGTTTACATTCGTACTCACTTGCGCTGGTGCGAATTCTTGAGAAAAGAGATGTGATTTACGATATATGATTCCATGGGTAGCGCCGCAAATTAAGAAGATGATACTCATGCACAGCATTATCATCATCTGAAACATATATTTAATAGCTATTTGAAATATATATACATATATTAAAATAAGAAAAAAACACATTAATGGAAATAATGTGTGTTTTTATAACTTGTATGTAAATAAATGAGAGAACAATAGACTTGCATAATAAAAATTATCTGCAGAGAATAATATTTTCAGTAACGTTCTTTGTAATAGCAACCCATCTTTTAAAAATATTGTTTCAAACACACATCAATGGTTACATTTCTAAGTTATATATGTACATAACTTTAATAATAATTTTAATTTTAATTCCAATGAAAAATCAATATGTCATTTCTGTTATCTCCCCTTTTATTATTTCTTATCAAATATCATGTTTTTTAAGCAAATGAGAAATCAAATTAAACAATAATATTAAAATATTAAACGGCTTATTTAATAGGAAAAGAATTGGTTATACTTTTTATATTTCGCAATTTATACTAATAATAATTTTCGCTGTTTAATTTAATCACAAAGAGATTGGCGAGGATGGACGTAAAAACAAATGTAAGAAACGCTCTTTAAAAAATTCCGAGTACAGGAACACGTGCAGGAACAATTACTTGTATGGTACAATCGCTTTCTATGTCGATGCTCAAAGCATCGCGATCGCTAGTGCGGTCGAACGTAGAAATTTCTGGGGATTTTCACCGTAACGTGGCTGTTTATCACGCTGTTAAAAATATAGCTAGGATAATACGTCGGTACAGCAATTGGATTTATATTCATCGGGATAGCCGGTGGTTCGGTTTATCAGCGACACAGGGGCACTCGTGCACAGATAAATGGGTTTTTCAGTACGGGGGAAGGGGGGAATCGCAGTGAAAAGATTCGGGTATAATCGCCAAGAGAGGAAGGAATGTACGAAGAACGGTGAACGGTAAAGAAAGAAATAGAGCGGAGCTATTACTATTTCGATCGATGTCGCCGGATTCGAGAGGTTGTAACTTGCAGCTCGCTTTTGACGAATTTCCATTGCTCCACTATAGCGCGATGGCTTGATCGCTACCGATCGTAACGCTTGGTTAAATCAAACGCTCGAGTTTTGCGTTCCCTGTGATGGGTAGCTTCAGCTGTCAATTTTGCAAGAGACTGTCGATCGCACTTCGTGCTGTTCAGATACCACGAATTTCGAGTTTTGGCCTTTTACGCAAATTACGCAGGTCGGTTGACGGTCTCGTAATCGTGCATCGTTATAACCATTTCAAGTTGAGTTTCGATTTATTACAAAAAAAAATAAGTTATCTTGTACTTATTATTAATTGATGTGTAAAAATAATATCAGAACACAAACTATTTGCTGTAACTACACAGTCACGTATAAATGATTGGTATTTGTGCACGTAAAAAAGAATGATACTAGAATAAAAATGATTCTTATTCTAGTAATAGAGAATATAATCAAAGAAAGAAAAGAATCATGTATTGTTAAAAAGTATCGTAAACCTAGTTTGACATTCCGGGACTTCCTAAACTAATTTCTTGTTTGGAAATGAACGGATTAGTCGCCAATTTCCCGGGAGAAATTTTAGCCTCGTCGATCTCGGGCGGCGCTGAGCGCCAACGTATAATTCCTGAGGAGCTTTGGCTCGAAACTGTTTAATTCAACGTCGTTTACGGAAGTATTAGAACTTTTCAGGTGCATTCGGTCTAACAAGGTTGCAACTTTGCATAATCCTGTTGTCGATGACGAGCGCCTACTATATGCAGAGAAATGAACGAATACGAATCAGAATAGAGAATGTACAAAATTGATTATACATTAATTTATAAAAATATTGTAAAACGCAAAAATATTTCCCGTTATTAATTATTATTAACTCTTACAAAATACAATTACAAAATATTTAATTAAGAAAAATTTTTATATTAAATTGTATATATTCACATGCAAATTGACTATAATAATTTATAAACATATTTCATGCAAAAATTGATTATGCAAATTGGTTATAATAATTTATAAAAATATTATTTCGTAATGCAAAAATATTTCCCGTTATCAATCATTATTTATCAACTCTTGCAAAATACAATTACAAAATACTTAATTAAAAAAAAATTCAAATGTTAAAACACATATGTACACGTATAATATTGAGAGCAAACAAAAATTTAATTAAATTCCGTCCAATTATGTTTTGAATATTTTAAATAAAGATTTACTCTCAGATTCAGAATAAAATAATTAAAGTCTCAAAGATACTATTACTATTATATAGTTTGAATATATAAAAGATTAACAGAAGCTAATCAAATTGTACATGTACTTTACTAAAATGAATCGTTGAAACGTAATTTAATTAAAATCCAATATCTCTATTAAAATCCGTCTGTTCTTTTTCAGTTTCTGTTATTATTGTTTTAATCATTCAAATTGATATCGTATATAATTTAAATTTGTATATGGAATCATCCACCGCACATACCGATTTATACATTTATCATGCTTTTGCTGTACATCGAAAATCGACTTCATAAAGATTAATACTTTTCAATCAGCAGAAAATTTTTATCTGCTCTTTCATTAGAACTCGTTTCATCCGCTTTGAAGCATACGTCAAGAGAGTATTGGGACGAGAAGATACATTAATAATTCGTTTATAGTTTATACCATCGTTCACAATTTTGATATATCGTGTATCAAAACATTATTGTAGTCTCTCATATCTCGTTCATATCTGCTAGTTAAACGAGCTGTGTTTTTTTAGGGCGCTATTGTGTACAGTAACTTTTCCACGAATTCACTTTTTAATGAACAATTAGAGTTTATTCGGTGATACCTATATGCTCCATTTATATCCACGTCAATCATGATTTGTACGATAAAAGGATTCGAAAAAGTATGATAAAACTGTGTATTCAGAGTGAAGCGAGCATTAAGCATGTGTCAATGCGCATAAAGTGCCCAAGAACGCGCACTGCTCAAGCATAATGCTAAAAGCACTGCAAATGTTGACACTTTTCACTTGGCATGTTTTTCACGTTGGAAAATGTCGTTCCTATTCGTCTACTAGTTCCGGAATCATATTTGGAAGTGCATTGCGCGCATCCAGCTTCTTATTTTTTTCACAACTAATTTTTATATGCCATCTGAAAATAATATGTAAGATGTCTTACGCGTACTTTGAGATTAGACATTTTTAAATAACACATGTTAAAATAACACAAAATGACGCGTCAGTGAAATTATTACGAGGATTTATATAAACAAGAATTAATTTTTCTTGAAATCAACATCTTGTAATATTATTTTTTATAGGTACTTTATTACTTTAAAGCATTTTAAGTTATATAGTATCAAGATTTGAGATGAACTTTGTATGCTCTAAGACTATAGACTTTTTTTCGATGCGTAATAACCATGAATTATATAATCGCACAATGCATGGAGACGTGACACCAGACATCGTCTGTATAAGCATGATAAATGAACGAACATTTATCATTCCAGGTTAGAAAAAAGACTTTAAAAAAAGATATAGTATTTCTCTTTAGAAAAAAATATAATTTTGTTATATGGTGAAAAAGTTATATGGAAATGAATTGCTTGACTCTTAATTCGAGTATAGACATTTTGATACTGAAGACGAGTATTAAATTCACGGTACTTTTGACCTGAAGCACAACTTATACTTTAATTTATAAACAATTCCCCAAACTAACTGCAAAAGAACGAGTAAATTCCTAAACGTTGTCGCAAAAGAAGGAGGAATTTTTTAGTCGAGTGTCAGTAACAGAGTATGGCGATCGCGGATTTGGAGCCAGTGAACACGGAGAACTTCGTTCTGTCGATGCGCCCGTAAAGTGCACCAAAGATGCATGAAGCGGTTGTCGTGTGCATCGGGAGAAAAAGTTTGCGGAGTTTTCTCGCTCGCGGCACGACAAAAGAAAGGTTAGAGATGTACGGTAAACACACAGGAGTTACAGATTTATGTGCAGCAAGTGCAGGAGGTCGCAAGGATTTCTTCGCGACATTTTAATGCGTTACTTTGAACAAATCGTAACTTCAGTGTACAATTGCAATATTTGTGTTAATTGATCGATGTAAAAGAGTGCATTTAATTGTTGCACCTCCAGTGCTGCATGTTTTTTTCGCCGTATAAATGTATGCAAATTTTAAGTTTCGTGTAGTCGCGGCAATTTGTCCTACAATTTACTCGCTAAGCGAGAAGTACTCAGTTCTCCTTACAATAAATGATTACGTATTAACGACGAAAATACACGCGAGGGTAATTTCCACGTAATATCCATAATCAGCCATCTACTTTATATTCATATCGACCACACAGAGGTAAGCACAATATTACAGAGGTAAAGAGATTATCACGACACATACGTCAATATCAATCCGAACGATAGTAACGAACAAAGTCGTGATTATTATGTACGACTATAAAGAGAGGTAGTTAAAAAAGTATTAACGTGAGACTAACCTGATAGCGTAACGATTCACAGAATAGCGTTATTGGCGGATCGATAGCTTAAGTTCCAATGCGATACATCTCAATGAGTAGCATTGTCCTTGCTTGTGCGAAAGCAGATTAGGGAGAGTAGATGAGAGGAGAAGGCAAGTGGGACGTGAAGTGGAAAGCTAAGCTTTCATTGCAACAGCAAATCCTCCTTGCTTGTGGCGAAATTGTGTTAAGTAAACATGTCACTATTAGAACGGATTTAAGTCACGAATATTATCTCATCTTTAGGATAATTCTCGAAGAATCGATGAATAATTATTGTTAGCGTTTATAATTGCGAATTATCGAAGTATTATTTTACAATAATATAAAGAATTGCCTATGTGAGCCGTCACAAGATATTTTTCCGTGAAAAAATTATATATTTTCAATAAAAATTACAAATGTTTCGACAACATAATTGTGTCCTCTTCAAGTGTGAAGCGCAGAAACGGATTATAAATATAAATTGTTAAATTTTAAAAAATAATTGAACAGAGATTATATATAAAATATCGTTAATATATATCAAAACTGTTCTCCCCGTCTATAGTATTTAGTTTGATACTCAAACAATGATGGAAATTACTATAATAAAATAGTAACAATATAAAATATGTATGAGTCTTACAATTAAATGTCGATCAAAATTAAACTATTAAAACTTACTTGAGAACAGGACAACGATGTTCCTTAAATAAGTGAAGTTGAAATAAGTTATCTGAACGTGTCAAAGTACAAAATGTAGATGAGATATGTGAGAGACATTATTATTATAAATAACCTCTGAGATAAAGAAACAATATATATACTTAGAGAATGTCATAATATAAGGGGTCTCTAATAATATTATTTTATATTCTCTCTACACACACTATTATTATATATAAACACTAAGTATAACCGTATTCAGGCCTATGACGGTCAAAGCTAGATCTTTTTTGCCTAAATAATTCCCAGTAAATTATCTGTATCCTATATATGTACATGCATATATATCATATTTTTGTAGTTATTCAAACTGCACGCCGAAATTTTTCAGGACTTTATCTAACGCAATTAAACTACTGCAATAATATCACAAGTTAAATTAAATTGACAATGTGCTTTATTTGTATGTTTAGTAAAGCTTTTTTGTAAATTTATAAATCAATTCTTTTGCTGTTTTCTATGAACAATATATTGGTAAAACATCCATTTACAGTGCAAACAGCATTATGGATGTACAATTTATTGGAATTAATGTCGACGATAACAATCGAAGAGGTAATCAAATGGAAGAGGCGTACCTGGTATTTATTATAACATTTTAAGATATCAAATTTGAAGGTTCGGTTGATGGCCTGGCTAACACAATTTTGCAAAAAAGATCTAGCTTTGACCGTCATAGGCCTGAATACGCTTATACTTAGTGTTTAATTCTTATCAGTCCGAATAAAAAAATCTTATTACTGATTATATACAAATACCACAAACGTCAGTGCTTTCATAAAAAGCTCGAAATAGAAGATACAATAAAAATCTTTCATTTATTCACATATCGACGTACATTTATAATATGAGAAAATGTCACTAAAAAGTATCAAATTTAAATGTTGTACAATAAATCCAAGAAATTAAAAAAATACTTCACTTTTATATGAAACTTGGCAGAGTAAAAATGAGAAAGAAATGAGATATTGAGAAGGAAATTAGTGTGTGTATTCTCCTTTCCCGCAATAGCACTATTCGACTATTATCCTATCGCGTTCACATACAGCAGTGTGTACTTGTATACAGCGAGGCATATACCACAGCCGAACGACGAATCGAATGCGTTACACGTGCTACCATATCGCGGCACGCCAGCCATAATTTCCGCGGTCGGCCGGTAATTAGCTCTTTACCAATTTGTCGAACATATTACCCAGTCATCATGCCCATGCCGTCTATCCGTACGAACGGACCGCGGTCCTGGATAAAGAGGAAATTACTCGTTGACGGAAGCAATAAGTAACGCACGCCAATCGATATGTCACCAACGGATCGATTCTATTATTTGCCCGACGTGTCCATTATTGTGGCGTGCAACTGGAGGTCGCTTTGTAACCGACGGTTATAGCGAACGCGGTCAGAATTTTTGTCCTTCTCGATTGACGATATCGGCGAGCGATGGCCACGCCGCTGTCGCACTATTTCGCGGCGCGGATTTTTTATCGGCACTATTAAAAGAGATACCAGGACCGCTGGTGAACAGCGCGAAACGTATTCGTCGTTTTCCCGCGCGTCATCGATTTTATCATTATTAAAGGCGATACCAATCGGAAGACCATCCTAGGCTTTCCTCGACAATCGACTAAAATCGGGACCGAATTTGACCCGTTGATTTTTGCGTTGAAAATAACTTTTCAACGTTCCCAATTTTCGGAGAATTTGATTTTTCACAATTTCATGAAAAAGCGTCAACGATTTCCAATCTGAGCGACCCAGATTTGCAGTTTTCTCGTTATATTCTATTTAAAACCGAATCCGACTACTATTTCAACGATATCGTAGGTGAATGTCAACAATGAATCTCGATATATTGTTATTATATTAATTGGAAACAAGATTCATGATGACATATGTCTCGTGTCCTACAAGCTTCTTTACGTAAATCCCAGAGAATCCTGATAAAGTTTTCAAAAGAGAGATAACTATATATAATATTACAAAGAAGATAACCGAATTGCTGTTAATATTCATATTCTAAAAAAATAAGTGTGTGGAGAAGACATTGAAAATAATAATCGCCAACAATGTAGCATAATGTTTACAAAAAATGCACAAAATCAAGGTAATACATAAAAATTTGTTTTGAGTGTATTCAACATCACTGCAAGTTGCAAATACCGTTAGAACGCCTGAAGCTTGTTGTGAAAAGGATTTATTGCGGAGAAAAGAGTTTGATTTCCTTATACATCAGAAAAAAATTACCTTTCAACGCTATGAAAAAAACGCGATTTACGTTCAACTAATCATACTCAAAGTTAATTAATTGAAAGATTTCTACGTCTTGAAGCACCAAGATTTCAAATTTTCCGGAAAAGCATTGGATTTCTTGTTTTAAATTATTCGAGATGTAGTAATATCAATAATTATTTGATTTCACGCATTAATTACGTACTGAGGAACCCATTTAGTTGAATCAATTAATTTCTTGTCTGGATATGAACAAACAAATCCTTGGTTGATGCAATAAAATTATTTAGTTGGAGCCAAACATGTGGTTATTGTAAACAACTTTTTATTGCATCAATCAAGGATTTATTTGCCCATATCCAAACAAGAAATTAATTAATTCAACTAAATGGATTTCTCAGTGAGACATTATAACCAATATTAACGTGCATTAATAATAATACCGAAACACGAACTTGTAAAATAAAAATTATAGATGATTATAGACGTGTAGGTTCGTTTTCTCTTTATTGTCATCATTTTGCAAAAAAAGAAAAAAACAATTCCAGTTGCGCGACGATACCGCGAATTACATTTGTGGAGTTACGTGGATAATCTGAATGGGAACGATAACTGGTTAATCGCTACGAACATACAAATTTCATAAAGCCTGTCATTGAGCTGAAAACGCTTTAGTGATGCGCTCAGAACTGTCGAGCAAACTGCAACGCAAACGTTGCAGGCAACGTACGTGTTTATTCCCGATATTCATCATTAACAGATGCATTCTACAATAAATAAGCTCGTCAATCAACATCGGTCGATCTGAGGATTCCTTCTTTCCCGTTTCACGTCGCATCCAGTTCTTTTCGCGTATGATCGTAAAATTGCTTTCGTGTGTGCGAACTATAAACGCCATCTCCGCGCTATTTTACCTCTATTCCCGTGATATGCACATCCTTCTTTATCCAGTTCTATCCCATTTTTTTCTCTCTCATTTACTCTATTTTCACGCTATCTTTCACTCCACAAAGCACCCGTCTATGCCTTAGCTCGCGGTAAAAACAGCAAATAAACGAGCAATCGATTGACTGCTAACGACGAAATGTGTGACGGCTTATGGGTAGAAAGTGTAGCAAAGTAATTTATGGCACAGAATTTATGTGGATATAAATTACTGTAAAATGACGTTTGGCAGAGATACTTTCGAGATTATACAAATAACTTCAATTTTTTTCAATAAAAAAAATTAATCCAATCCTAAATAACTGTACTAATTAATAATTTTAAATATAGACGTTTGAAAATCGCGTGTATTTTCTCTACAATTTCTCTACATGTTCGAACTGCAGGGCAATTCTGACCTTAAATCTCTCTATTTTACAACAGCTATCTATTTACGTACGTGTCACGATAAATCTAAGAATTCTACAGATTACCGAACCCGAAGCAAAACGTGAAATATTGCAATATTATATGCGCGCCGACACGTCGACGGAAGTTTGATTTCGAAAACAGTGAGTTTGTGCGGAAAGTTTTGGCGCGTAGCTTCATGAAATTTCAATCGCGGAAATCGCGCGCACCTATATGTTGAAATTTCACGTGGGACGAAACGCGATCTCGAAGTCGACACCGAGAAACAATTGATTTGGCCGCATATTAACGCGAGAATTCCGGGGCAGACATTTCGCGCGCGCGATGCATTACATAGTTTCGCCCAGGTACGTACGAAATTTCGCATGTAAATTGTACCCAAAGGGCATCGCTTCGTGTGCGAACATGCAAGGTGAGAGATCTAATTAAATTGATTATAAAAAAAAGAAGGGGAGGGAAAGGGTGATGCAACTGCACCGCCCTGTCCGGTGCATCATGCGCGAATGCATCGATCGCACGATTTACGTGTATGATATGTTTGTAATGACGATGCGAGAACGTATTCACATCAGACTCCGGGTCCATATAGAATTAATATCCCTCGCATACATATTGATCCGTTCGCGTAATATGACGCGGCTGTAAACACGTACGAACATACAAATATTAAGATTGAGTGTTGTTGCAAAATAATCGGTAAGCACCGCCAGTTCTATACTTTTTCGTTAAGCGAGTCGTGTGCCTTACATTTTTGTTATTAAATTCACAGTGCGATTTATCGCTTCCTGCTCACGCTTATTCTTATGTTCGTCTAATAACACGGCGAGTTTCACATCATGTAAAGATCAACGTGACAATGTGGTTCGCTCGGTGGTTCGTATACAATATCGTTTCGCGTAGAAGCACCATTGAGTTTCTTAACTCAATTTACAAGCACAATATTCTCCCCGCAATCACGACAGGTGTTACGCTACCTGGCGATATCTTTATAGTTTATACAGTTATCTGTTTTTAATGAATTCAAAACAGAAATACAAAAGTTAAAAAACTAATCTTGTGGGGATAATTCATGGAATATTAAAAAAAATAATTGTAACCGTGAAGCAGCAAATCTGCACAATTATAATAGATGAGATAAGGAACTTTCATTGCGAGGAGTTAAAATTATGTAAATAAAAAATATGATTAAATAATTCTCTCTCAGACATTACTACAATGTCCAAAAATTATAACACAGATCTATGTAAAGATATAACATTCTTCGTTATGTCATTTAGTAGTATTTTTATGTAGTATCTGTTTTCAATGAGTTCAAAATAGAATATTCAAATTTTGAAAATTAATTCCAAAAATTAACACTGGTCTATGTAAAGATATTTTTATCGTAATCAAAACATTATGTCATTTAGCAATATCTTTATACTGTATTTATTTTTAACGAGTTCAAAATAAAATATATCAAATTATATAAAAATTAATTTTAATATAAATTATAAAATACAACGTACATATATTAAAAAATATCTGCAGTAATCACAAGATTGCATAATTAAAGGAGATAAAAAATATTTTGCCGCAAAAAGTTAGCAATAAGTAAAAAATGAAACAAGTCTCATAAACATTGCAAAACATAACTGAAATATCCACAAATTAATATCGATTTGTATTTTTCTCGTAATCAAAACATAACGTTATTTGACGATCTTTATGCAGTATCTGTTTTTAACGAGAAATCAAAATAGAGAAAATACGAAATTCCGAAAATTAATTCCAATATTGTCATGAAATACGATGTACATTAAAAAATAATAATTGTGGCTGCAAGCTGCAAATTTGCAAAATTAAACGAGATAAGGAACTTTTGCTACGAGTTAACAATCCATAAATAAAAGACATGTTGAAATAAATCTCCCGATATTGCAGAATGCAGCAGCAATATCTGAAAATTAACAACTCTGATCTATATAAAGATACATCCAAATATTGATTAGAGCGGATAAACAATCGATCGCATAAATTTGATGAAAAATTGACTCACCGGTCGATGCATCGTTGTTATTATTCTGCAGGCAATGTTGTGTAATTCGACGAACTCGCACAACACGCGTACACACTCGCGAGTATTAAAATCGATCGGTAAGCCGAACGGAAAACGCGGCTAATTACGAACCAGCGCACTAATTAATCCCACGATCGTACGGAGGTCCATACTCGGACTCTGATTTATACGCGCACAATACACCTCGAAAGAATAAATAACTGAGAGAAACGGCGATCGAACGTTATTTTTCTGTTCCCGTTAACGCGAGCACGATAGAACTTTCGGTCGGCGATAAACGACCAATGAAACGGCCGATCCGCCGTGCGAATATCGCAATTGCTACTATACGGTACAGGCGGCCATTGATCGTCGTTCGAAACTCCCGATGCCCGATTACAAGAGCAACATGCGATAGTTTAGAACAGGAAAGTAATGCATGATTCACGAGTTACTAGGAAGGACTATCCGTAACATGGCACTGCGACACATCTCCGGGATATCCTCTCTTAATCTCTTCCAATTTACTGCGAACTACGGTTAATCCCTATCACGCTAATTATCACGATCGCTCGTCCTTAAACCCGGTACACGTGACGAACGTGTTTCTTTTTATAATGTGCGATCCCCTTCGGATATACATTTTTTGAATTCGTGCTTCTTGAGAACATTGCACGGGACAAGCAACTTATCGAGCGAGCAAACGACGCATTTAATCATTCAAGGTATATCGCACGCTGCGTAAACGAACGCAGCGTAAAATCGAGTTTGGTATTAATTAAGGTGCGTGATAGCGATTAGCTGCTAGACCGCGGCATAACGATAATTACCGATTCGCGGACGGCGCGTCGCGTCGTGACGTCATTGTCGCCCTCGGTGCGTCATTTCGGATTTTCGGTTATTCCGAGGACCGCTTTGATTGTTCATCGCGAACGCACTTACGAAACGAGTGTTGCCGCTGAACGTTGTGGCAGTTAAAGTGGCGAATCGTCGCATTCGCGATTATTCTATTAATCTATTATATATTTGTCACTTTACAGGCATGTAATAAGCGCCGAGAGTATGTTGCGCGTGGTATAATCGTCGTGCCGCGTTAATTAGTGGTTATAATTAACCATATTCATTCCACACCATGTATAAACTACTAATCATGGGACAAATTTCGAGTTATACCTAACTGTAATCGAGCGGTGAGATTTTGAGATAAACGTGAGCAATACGCCAAAAGTGGTAATTAACGATTTAGAGTAATTAAAAACGACACATTCCATTTATAATCCATACGGATCATTTCTCGAATTTATCACTATCGTGGAAAGCAACGATCGTGACAAGTACACTATTATTCATACGATTTATCAATCAGTATGCATATCGTGCAAATAAATAATAAATCGTTACAAGTATCGGACTGTATATTTCTGTAATATATTGAATTAAAATCGCATAATTAGCAGTTTCTCGATTACGGGACATAACCTGGAAACATATATCGTATTATTTGCGTTACACGGCGAATCAAACTCACATTAGTAACATTAAATCAAAATATCGGAGTAGTAATTAGCTGCCTATGAAAACTTTTCTCTCATCAAAACTGCGTGAAATGTTACTCAAACTATTAAATTCAACATCGTGTTTCTATCGCAAACTTGCTACGGAAAGGAATCTCGCGGAGAGGAGTGTCGCGACAAATAACGCATTGCTCTGCCGTGCCATATGTAGCGTATATATGTAAGAAATGTTTATACCACATCTGTTAAGAGTTGATCGAGCAAGAGGAGCGATCCAATACCCTTCAGCTTTCGCGTCGCGACTCGTAATTCGTAATGATGACGCGTCGGCCGTAATCCCGTAATGGCCGTTTCCTCGCGAAGGACGTGAAGTGAGCGCTTGGTGGCGGAAACGCGAAACGATGGGTAACGTCTTTTAAGGCCCGTCTACAATACACGGAGGAAGAAGTAAGAGTAAGAAATTGACCAATCACAGTCGAATGTGAGAAGAATAATCGACTGTGATTGGTCAATTTCTTACTCTTACTTCTTACTCCGTGTATTGTAGACGACGCCTTACAATTAGTTCGCTCGCCGCATTTTGTACGTACAAAATTATCTGATATGCTGCATGCTGCTTATATGAAACTTTCTCTCGAAGGCACAAAATCTCAATTAAACTATCGAAGAGAGTATCGTATCTTATATCACAAACTCGTTACGGAAAGGAGTCATGCGGAAAGAGAGTATCGCGACAAGTAATACATTACTCTGCCGTGCCGTATTAAGAGTATAATGATCATATGTAACGTATACAGTGAGTGCAAAAAGTGTTCGTACAGAAAAAATGTTTTTTAAAAAAACTTTAAAAATTAAATATTATCCAGCGAGAAATGAGTCATAAATTGATGTCGAATGAATATCGATACGATGATTTCAACACTAATTTGACGTCGATTCGACGTTTAATTGACGATCCTTTCTTGATGGATAATTAACAATTTATTCATAAAGAATAAAATAGACTGTATGTTTCTTAAAATTATATATACCAAAAAGATGTGTATTAATTATAGAAAATTTATCATCTGAAAAATAGATGATATATTTTCTATAATTAATACACATCTCTTCTTGATATATATAATTTTAAGAAACATACAGTCTATTTCATTCTTTATGAATAAATTATTAATTACCCAGCAAGAAATGATCATCAATTAAACGTCGAATCGAAGTTGAATTGGTATTGAAATCAACGTATCTCGATATCGATTCGACATCAATTCGATGACTCATTTCTCGCTGGATAATATTTAATTTTTGAAGTTTTTAAAAAAATATTTTCTTTGTACAAATACTTTTTGTACTCACTGTATATCTGTTAGGAGTCGACCACATTTGCAAGGGAACGATCCGATATCCTCCAATCCTTCCGCTTTCGCGTCTCCCAGGTGTCTCCGTGTATCATCTTATCCTTGTTTAACATCGAGTAAACAACAAGAATAAAACGATACGCGGAGGCACTCGGGTGATGTTTCCGAACGCAGCCTAAGTGTATAATAATCGTATGTAATAAACGTGTATACATATATCTGTTAGGAGTCGATCGAGCAAGGGGAGCGATTCGATATCCTTCAATCCTTCCGCTTTCGCGACCGAAATCTTCTTCATTTTCGCGTGAGAATGACCCCGACTCTAACACAGAGTCAATACGGCAGAATCGAAAATACCGTTTATGCGGTAACAAAAAACAATATCCAGAATACGAAAGTCTAAAAGAGTAACATAAACTCAATTGCGCGTTCGAAACCGGTCACACTTTCCAAAAATTATGACACAATAACTCGCGACCGTAGTAACTGGCAGTGACGACGTCGACGCGTCGCGGCGCTGCGCGATCCGTATCTAAGTAATGCATCAAATGTGGTCGACGATAACGAGAGAGAGGGACCGTGGGAGACGGCCAATCTCCCTCTCATTCTCTCTCCCATTACATCATTGAATGGAAAGAGAAATGGCCGTCTGCCACGGTCCCTCTCTCTCATCCCTATCACCATTTTGACACGCGGATCGCGCAGTCCATTTTCTATGCCTTTGGACGCACGTAATTAACGTAACTACGTACGCAGTGAAGTACGCGCTTGGTGGGGGAAAGACGAAATGACGGGTGGCGACCTTGGCACGCTCGCCGTATTTTGGGTGCATTTCACTTAACGTTCGCGAGTATTGGCTATGTTTACACCGTGCGTTTAGTCCGCAGCCTAAATGCACGGTGTAAACGTAGCCATTGTTTCATTGTCGATGTTTTTAATATTAAACAAGGATGAAATGATACTGGCGAGCGTTGTGAACGTTAAATGAAACGTTCCTTTGTGTCGTTTGTATGAAATTATCTGAGGTGGTGTTCGCGAGTATTCTTGCTTAACATTTGATAAACGAGGGTAAAGTGATATATTAATATGTGTTCGTGAACGTTACGGTGCTATATTGCTTTGAAGTAGATATTCTTTGATTAATCAATTAGTAAAATTCTTCTATTAATTGTTCAGTTAAATGCTTCAAAGCATTGGTAGTAAGACTTTAACCGCACCCAAAGTTATAATAAATGTCTGTACTATATTACTTGGTTGTTATGAATGTCTATACTATACCTGCGCTCGAAGTTGATCGAACAAGAGGAGCGATCCATTACTCTTCTCGTAACTTGTAATGATAACACATTAACCGTCCGCGACACGTTTGTAACACAGTAAAGTGAAGTATGCAGTTGTCGGAGAAAGACGCAGAATAATGTGTGGCAGCTTTGACACGCTCGACATGTTTTGACGAATGGTATTTTGATTTTTCTCTGATTGTCTTTACAAAAAAAAATTAAATGGTTCGTCTGTGACAGTAAAATGCAACAGAATGACGTCTTGTAAGCTTCGTAAAGAGACAGTAATCTAAGTACATTTAACAGTGCGATACGAGTAACAGCGATAGTGATTATAACTGACAATGTTTGAATTCTTTCAGATTGCTGGGCTCGTGAAAAAAACTGCAGGTATCATTATTTTTTAAAACTGTGAGGACACCATGGAAAAACAATGGTTACATCAGCGCATCGAATTGTGAGTACCTCTAATTATATTCGCGTATGACTATTTCGTATAATATATTTGAGATAATTTTGTGCCGCAGCGTCACGATAATCGGGTTTCGATAGAGCCTCTCTCTCGTGTTCGATATTATGTCCGCGCGAATTATGTAATAATTAATAGGATTTATTTTCATCTATATTGTAGCGTGACATGGTTTAAAACTTGATATTTTATGTGCATATAATTTAATTATTTCCTATTATGAATATACAGAAAATTACATACAAGAGAGAGAACGAGAGAAAAGGATTACATTTTATATTATGGTTTTAATATTACATATTAATTGATTCTTTAATAATAATAATTATTTCAATTCGTTTCTACGTATCACAAAATTCATTATTTTTTAAATATCTCAAAGTGTTTATATGTATCTTTTTTTTTTTAAGTATTTAAACAATTTTTGGAGTATCTCTAATTTGTAAATGATTGAATAGAGAAATATTAATTAAAAAATAGATTCTGCTCCCTTTGTTCCGCTAACGTATAAGATGTACCGCTTTTGTGACACTGTATCTTTAACTTTACTGTTGATATTTCTTCTGTTGGTGTTTCTCTGTTTCTCTCGAGACGACATTAAGATAATATTAAATTCGGGTTTCAGAGAGTAACAATCGTCTTAGAAATGATATTTGTTCTGACAATTGTCAAGCTTTACAAAGTTGCGAGCTCACGTCCATAGCAGACAGTTAATTTATGTAATCTCGGTTTCATATTATTATTATACATTTGTGTAATATTATATCTAACATATATGAGTGACATACTTTGATTTATCTTGCGAGCTCCTTTTTCTTACAAATCGATGCCTACAGTATTGTTTGCTGTATTGTTTACATCTTTTGCCAACAGGTCATTTGTGCACAAAAATTATTGCCTACAGCTTGATTGCCTACATGCACTTTTGCGCACAAATCAAAATTGTAGAAATAATTACATTTACCTACATGTACTATCCCTTACCGTACCATGTACAATTTGGTGCCTCATCCATACTATCAAGGATTACTAGAATCTCTTCGTTTTTTTCACCTCTTCAAAATAATTCAAAAAATCTCTAAAAATTCACCAACATACTTTCTAATATTGAATAAATATTGACTCTTTATTTTGGAATTACGGTAAGGGCTATCGCTACATGTATTATTGCCTACAAATATTATTGCTTATAGCTCGATCGCCTGCATGTATTTCTCTGCTTTAAAAACACAAATTCTGTTTTAAAATGCAAATTTTCTGCTTTAAAAACACGAATTCTCGATTTTAAAACAAATTCTCTGCTTTAAAACACAAATAATCTGCTTTAAAAATACAAATTACTTTCTTACCTAATTTAATCTTAAATTTATATTTGTGCGCGAGTATAAAATTAAGTGCTTCTGGGCAATCGAGCTGTAGGCAATAATACATGTAGGTAATTGATCTGTAGGCAATAGTACTTGAAGGCAAATGTGACTTTGTTCTTTTTGAAACATTTATTTGTGTGCAAAAGTGCACGTAAAAAATCGAGCTGTAAACAATAATTTTTGTGCGCAAATGAATTGTCGGAAAAAGTGATGTAGGCAAAGGATTCTATAGGCAATCGATTTATAGGCAAACGGGATTCCCCAATATTGGGGATTCAATATTTGCCAAATGTAGACTGTACATTGTTTTTCCAATTTTTCATCGATATTGGGGATTCAATTTTTTTCCAATATTGGATATATCTTGTTGGACCAATATTGGAGGTTCAATCTCTGGCCAGTATTGGCCACACGTTGGTTTTCCAATATTGGGCCAATATTGAGGGCCCCAATATTTGACCAATATTGGCTATACGTTGGCTTTCCAATACTTCGCCAATATTGGGGGCCCCAATAGCGGACCAATATTGGCTATACGTTGGTTTTCCAGTATTGGGCCAATGTTGGGGACCCCAATATTTGACCAATATTGGCTATACATTGGTTTTCCAATATTTGGTCAATATTGGGGATTAAATTTTTGTTCAATATTGGGGTAATATTGGAAAAACAATGTATAGCCAATTTTGGACAAAAAATGAATCCCCAATATTGGAGGGATCTCGTTTGACTACAAATCAGTTGCTTACAGTATCCTTACATCAGTTTGTTGCATGTAAACATAAAGAATATAAAACTTAAAAAATCTATATTAAAAATTGAAAGAGAGAAAATAAAGAAGCTTTTAGTTAATATTGATCGATAGAAATACGTTTGTCGACTGTTGTTATCAATCATGGAGAAAGAGTTAAGGACCCTTCAACATAGGAAAAGTTAATGGAACGCAAGCAACTGAGCTTTCAGGAAGTAATAGGGACCAAGTCAAGGAAACTTTATTCGGAACGGCCGCTGGGTACACTGTGTCCGTCATAGATCATGGAGAAATCGTCCGCTAAGATTTAAATGGTCGATCTGCGCCCGCAGCTGCGAGCTGTAACGCAGTGAACGAGTTACGAGGATTTTCTCTTAAATCTTAAGTCGATCGCGTCATCGTGCGAGCATACTTTCAGATACGCCCGTTTTAGTCCATTCGATCAATAAACGTCGGGCCTAAGGACCCTTGAAAAAGACGATCTTTTATTATAGAGAGAAAAGACTGAATACTTCGTTCACTTGCCGCACATATGTACGTTGTTATATAACAGTGTTCAGAATGGAACAATAAAAATTCGGTCATTTATTCTGTTTGCATTTGTTTCGAATTGTTTTGTCGTTACATCAACGATTTGCATTTAACGAAGTAGAAAGACAGATTGAAATTATTTTCCTTGTTTGTCTATCCCATCACATACATATCGTATTCACGAATATTTTTATTTCTATCTTAATTACAATTTCAACTTAGTTAAAATTAAAATTAAATTTTGAGTTAGATTTTAGTTAGAATAAAAATCAAATTTTATATAAATATTCATTTTTTTTAATGAAAATTTATAACAGCGGAAAAAGATGAATGCATTACAATATAAAACAATGACAATTAATAGTCATTTCTAAATTCTCAATAAAACCACTATAATATGATAGGAATAATACGAATTAAATATATAAGATCGCTCTTTCTCTTTGAAAAGACTGATTCTAAAAGAAGAATTTCTAATGAAGAATCTATTTATAATGCGTCATTTCCTTTGAAATACACATCATTTAATTGCATTACCGTCGTGTAATCACTACGATTTATAATTACTATGAACAATCTTACCGGAAGTAATGTACGGCGACCTCGAGTCACGTTATGCTCGCGATACAGGATGCATGAGGCAGGCAACGTGAGTGCACCGGCGGCGAAGACGTAACCACTAAGGACGACGACAATCCTCGAGGGTCCGCGTGCCAGATGGATCATGGGTAGCCTAACCAGGAAGCACCAGACGCCGGTGGACAGCAACGTGCCCGCCATGGTAAACAGAAACGTGCCGGAGAAGAAGAGGTAGAAGCTCGTATAGGATGCAGTCCCTTGGTGATTCTACGGCAAAGAATCCGGAGGATCTACAGGGTGTTCGGTTACGATCTCGTCTTTTCCGAATTTCCGTCTCGTGAGAGAATCTTCATGGGACATTTCTTCACAGAATGTCCCAGGTGGAATCTTTCAGAAATTCGGAAACGCAGCGATAAAGAATAATAGATTAAAAGTAATATAAAACAATCAGATTTTTGCAATTTTTAATTTAAACGATCTGACAATCATATCAGCTATTAAAATGGTTTTAAAAAATTAGAATGGTTTTACTGTATTAATTAAATGTTTAAAGCGTTTTATTTATTATTATTTATGTAACGCAAAATTTAAATATTTACTTAATTTTCAATCTTAACTGAGATTCCGAATTTTGAATATATAACTAATATAACTTTTTTCACTTACGCTAGTTCGAGTAACACACACACACACAGATTATTTTTGAAATACTTTATACTTTTATAAGTTCAGAAAATATTATAATATACACCAAATGTAAAATTTCTTAAATGTCACACAGATGATTATATAAATTCTACATTATAGAATTATTAAAAATTTGCTTTAATGTTTTTTTGAAGAAGAATTCTCTTATATATGTTTGATTTATATTGCCCCTATTATATTAGTGGTCCACAGATCATTTTATTTTTATAATACAAGTATATATTGTTCGTTCTTTGATAGCTCACTAAAGTAGAAGCAATCATACTCCTGTTGTGAAAAGCGAAATATTAAAGTCTCAAGAAATTCTCTGTGTTCAATCAATAATTTGGTCAGTAGATTTCTTATCGTTGATTACGATCGTTTTTCATCTAACTGTACTACGTTCGTGTTATGGATTGTTGAAATGATTGGTCGATTATTACCTCTACATTGTTACAATACTATATTGATAGATTTCTCTAATACCTTTAATATACGCCTTAATCAATTTTATCCTTGTTTCACAAATAAACATTTCTATTAATATTAAAGTTAACAATTATTAATATATTCTACTTCTTTTCAAATTATCTTACTCGAAAAAAAAACGAAGGATTAATAATTCATTAAAAGTAACATGTCTATTAATCCTATTAAGTAACTGGAACATATCGGTCTTTGTGACCCTTGTCGTAATCTTAGGACATTTTCCTAATTTTTTAATAGTATAATGTTTTAAAATAATTTTATGTTCTAATAATCTTATTTAAAAGGCAATAATTCACTTTCATTTTATCCATGTAGGCTAATTATAATACTATATTTATGCTAAATTCGAGTGTTACAATTTTTTATATAGTTGAAAATTCTAAAACTTCTAAAACTAATAACAAAAAAACTTTAGTAGGTTTTTCAAGAACTCACATACTCGTTTTAGCATTACAAAAATAGGTATTTCTATTATGATCTAGGTTGACGCAGCTACTGCAGTCTGTTGAATAAAACATACATATAACTTTAGTATCTTTTTTGTTGATCGTTATTTGTTATCTTATTCACGATTTTGTGTTTTTAATAGATTTGATAAAAATAGTAACTGTGTTAACTTATGTTTATAGTTAATACAGCTTATACAGAAAAAATCAAAATATAAAAAACGTAATATATTTCGTTTGTTATAACAAAAATATATTTTACTACATTAATTATTGCTACATTGTTCAGTTGGTGGCACCATTTTAGAAAAATTATATCTCAATTATTCTACACTAGCACACCTCGTCAATTTTTTAATTTAAACTTCAAAAATAATAGCTAATAATAATTTCTTTGCTGAAAAGGCAACAATTTGTTCATATAAAACATAATAATATTACGCAAACGTAGGACGTACAAAATTGCTCTCCACACAAACGATATGCTTAAGAATATATATGCCATGATCGGAATAAGATAAGTGGATGATAAATGGAATGCAACAAATAATTCACTTATCGGGCGATGTAGATAAACCGTGTGTTGGTTCTTCTTTGCTTCCGAACTTTTTTTAGCATTGTTTTGCTATCTTTTTCCTTTATGTTGGTATGCATCCTTCTAGCTTCGCTCTCTTCACACAATCGCACTATCTCTATCACTTGAATGACTTTATAATTCACTTGCGCTATTACTCGAGCGGCATACATCGCCATTCGCAACCAACCGGATGAATAAGGAAATAGATTAGATTATCGTAATATCATTATTGAATTTTATAAGACGTTAATGACATTGACAAATGATATTGTGGACTAACAAACGTATAGGAGACAACCGTTTGTCGTTCGATTCGATATACTCGTTTGCACGCGATATTGACTTTCAACGGACGGAAAGATGCACAATACGGAAAATAGTGAATTCCGATGGGAATAGCTTGTGGCCATCTCGATGCGAGTATATTTGTCGAGAAAAAAAAGTAATAATCGTGTAGACAGAATATGAGGCTCGAACATCGTTTCTCTAAGTTTTCAATGAGTGTTTTCCAGTAAAGATAATGTAACATAGTGAATCATTATTCTTGTTGTTTACTAACGTTAAACAAAGATGAAATAATTCATTGTGTTGTTACACTGTGTCTGCTGGAAAACGCCTAATCTTTATTTACGATTTACATCGATGAAACGATGAAGTGCAGAGAACATTTTAGGTAAGCGACAGATGCTACGGGAACTGACATGCAGTATGCCAAGTGGGACGTACTTCGAGATATTGAATATTCCCCGTACTTGACGTGAATGCGATATTGTTCAGAGTCATCATGTTTCAAATCTCATATAGGGGATAATGAACATATCAAAACAATCACTTTAAAACCCTTTGTTCAATTCGACATTCTCGACACTCATTAACACGCGATATTCATTTTCGACGGTAAGATGGAAAGACACACGATTGGAAATGGCTCACTAGCCACTTCTGTACGTGCACATACTGCATATTTCAGAGAAACTAGCCGTCACGTAAACATGAACCTGAGGACTTTTCATTAGATGACACAAGTCGATACAAGTATCGTTCTTTATTACATAAAATAACAAGAAAGGTAAAACAACATTTGTATCGACTCATGTCACTACCGCTGCGTTCAGAAACTTCACTCGAGTGCATCTAGGGACGCGTTCAGATTCCCACCCAAGTACTCTCCTGATATCATGTCATCCTTGTTTAACATTCATTGAGCAACAAGAATAAAACGACACCTGAGTGACACTCGAATGGGAATCACACAGCCCAGGGGCTGAAAGGAGAGGGTATAATTTTTTTATGCGCTAAATGTAGGTATTTAATAAAATAGAATTTCTACAATGTAATTTTTATCGATAATTTTTATTAATGTAATTTTATAAGTATACAATTTTAATGAATGAACAGAAGTTTTATGATCTCAAAAAGAGTACATATACCCTTAAAAGAGCACTTACGGCTGGTAACCCTAATTTCAAGGGATTGAATAGGAAGAAAGTGAAGCTGTGGATCATCCATCACTGTCTTCATGATAGACCATCTCAGTACGAGCATGTCTTTCAGAAAAAAGAATTAGTCGCATTGTAGGCAAGACACGAACGAGATATGAACACTGCTTCTAAGAACCTAGTCTTTATAAGAATAAAAAAAAGAACAAATCATTTTTGGATAAGCGAATTTTTAGGGCAAAAGAATCAAATATGCAATGCCAAATGCAACACATTTCCGAAAGGAACTAAATAAAAAAAGATATAAGATTACCAATCAAAAATTCATCAGTCTTCCATGATAGGACTGAAATATTGAAAATTTAAAAACAATGAGAAAAGGGAATGATTTGCCGACTATCTTGGTGTATAAACGTGACTTTAAGAAAAATAGAGTATGCGAAACGAAACAGGAGTCTTGAACGAGACGCGAGTGAGGTTTGAGCATTGCTTCTAAAATCGTAATTAAGAGCTTTATAAACTAAATAAAATATATATACATTATAAATTTCAACCAAGCAACAAACGCTACAAACTAAAAGATGACATGTGAAATGCGTTGCATTGTATCAAATATTCTCCATACTTACCTTTCAAAACTATTAAGTATCAAAATTTTTGTTGAATTTGCAAATCTAAAATATCGTTGATGCGGAATAGCTAGGAGGGGATAGTTTTCAAAGGTTAAAGGTGAAGCAACAGAATCGAATTAAATCAGAATATCGAGTAACAAAATCAAAAAGATATAATCCATTCAGATATTTAATGATATTAATATTTTAGTGTTGTGTTAGTACAAGATAGTTGACGAATGATTTTTCCGAATTAAGAATGTTGCAATGAACTTGACAACAAAATAGCACAAAAGAAATGTTTTATTTTTTATATGTATGCTTTGATTTTTTTCTGTGACTGTGCTAAGTATAAATTTAAAAAACAGTTATTTATCAAGTCTACTAAAACAATAAAATCGCGAATAAAGTTACAAGTTAATAATAAGCAATAAAAAAAGCACAAAATTAATGTTTTATTTGATTGTGCTGCAGTGACTATGCCAACTTAATAAACATTAAGTAATATTTGTGCGATTACATATTTTTTCGCGATTTTATACATAGATCCATAGATAAAATAGATAAGTATAGAGTTAACGCGTTTCGTTACTTACAAATCTTACAATACTCTCGTAACAACGTAGGAGAGCCAAAGTTGCCGACACTGATATAGATATGACGATCGATTCTCCTACACTAGGAAAAGTTCCAGCAAATTTTCATTTCGTCGAAAAGTTTTCGCGGCCCATTGAAACTTTAAGAAGATTTCGCAGTACGGCTATTCCTCAACGATGTATGTTAATTTATGTGCGAACTGCATTAGATCTGTAATGTATTCAGTATTCACTTCTCGAGTGGATCTGGATTATGCTTCGATCCATCTCGCTCAGTGTGCTATTCTTTCCTCGCAATATAAAATAACCCGCGAAAGATTATTTCAATCGCAAAAAAATGCCATTTTTTTTAATTACTGACACTGACAAAACTCAATTTACAGTGCGTTTTAATAACTCCCTAATTAATGCACTTTTAATAATGCAGGGAACAATATGTGCAATCTTATTACAGCACATACGTAAGTTTACTTGATCTACTTTATTTTAATTACCGCGAGTGTTATTACAGCCGTATAACGTATAACGAAAGCAAAACGTTATGGAAGAGTAAAATATTATGAACTTTATACTTAATTTTTGAAGTGTTCCCCGAACTTTTTAATAATTTTGTCCTATCCAGGTCAAAATCTACAAGAAACACTATTCCTTTTACTTATCTTTTCAGTATAGAAATTGGCCTCTTTAACATTCCCCTTTATCAGATTTATAAAAATATTATTAATGCACCAACAATCGCGAACTTGTGATTGATAAAATAAAAGTAAAAATAGTTTTGTGGCTCCAAGAATGAATCAAATATAAGTGAAATATTTCATATAGGTGTTTTACTTATATTTAATTAATTCTTGGAGTCACTAAACTGCTTTTATTTTTATTTTACAAATCACAAATCCGCGATTATTGGTGTATAAATAATATTTTTATAAATTCTGATAAAAGAGAATGTTAAAAAGAAGCCAATTTCTACACTCAAAAAGGTATAAATAAAAGATGCATTGTTTTTTTTTTGTATATTCCGAGCTAGACGATAAATAAAGTTATTAAAAAGTTTGAGGAACACCTTGAAAATTGAGTACGAACATGATGTATTTATCCAAATTTCAATATTCTTGCTTAATTTTCAAGGTGTTACCAACGCCACGAAAGTTTTAATAACTTCGTCGTATACAGGAGATCAAAATTTGCAAAAAAAAATCTTATTTCCTTCACTTACACCTTTTTAGGCAGAAATCAGCTCCTCTTTTAACATCTTCCTTTTCATTTGTGATCTATAGTTTTGCTCTGTTCGAACACTTTTCAAAGCTTAAAATGTATATTTTATCTAGATAATAGAGAAGAAAATCGTTTGATGAACAACTCTTGCTGTGTATTTAATTTTAAACAAACATTTTATAACTAATACTTATGCACGCGCTTTCAGTTAACAGAGCACAAAGCGACGTAGTTTATACTTTTTACCTCGTTATTTCTATTTCAGTCATGAATACAATTTTATGTTTCCATCTCGGCAAGCTCGGCGAAATCATAGTTCGAGAAACGTAAAGCGATGTAAAACCCAATTGCAACAGGCCCGACTGAAGCAAACTGGGAAAGTCGCGAAAATAATTAAGGATGTTTACAAGTTTGTATGAGAAAGAGAAAAAAAAAGAGAGATTCAGAATGCGCGTTTCTTCTCTGTCTCACAATCATCGAGCGTACTTCTTCGAGTGGGGCGATCGACTGAGCTTTGTACATTAGTTAGTACCCTTTCTTCTCGACTGAATTACCCATTGTTCGAACGAAGCGGACGAAGCTGTAGTCAGTGTGCGAATTAGATGTTTCGAAATTAAATCGGCCAGGACGAAGAATGGCCGCGACTGGTTTTAGTTACGCGGTAAGATACAGAGCGAAGACGTCGGGAATTCGCCGTGGAGAAACAAACATACTACTTCGCAAGTTGCTGCGGTAGAGACGCTTGAGCGAAATTTGATGAAAGAAAAGCGACGGAGAGGAGAGAAAAAGAGAGAAAGAACATTCACGGAAAATGCGAGTTCTTATTAGCTCCCTCGCTTGCCACGGTTTCTCCAAGTCGAGAAACAAGTAGATCGTAAAGATTGTGCTTTGGTTAACGCTCGAAATCCCAAGGCGGGGTTGGTTATCAACGCGATGATGCGGACATAAAAAACAACTAGCGCGCCATGGATGCAACTTTTTACGCTCGTCTTCTTTCATGGATGTTTCTTAAAATCGTTTCTGAAAATCGAAAGTCGGGAGAGATTTAGGTCGAGGTTTAGATTGTAAAACGGAACCTTCCGACAGACCGTGCGGGGTGATTCGACGTTTCGCCGGATATATAAGACAGATAATATCGATTCATAGGAAAGCACGGCGCGCGGAGAGGAGCGACGCGTTCAATTATCGGCGAAGCTTTTCGGCTCGAGCAGCTGCAGTCTGTGCTTCGGATATCGATTCTCTCGCTAGGATATCACGTAGGATTGGCGCGGCGATTCGAGAGAACAGCTCTATCTCCCGCCGACTGTCGCGCGGATAACATAGGACCGTCCCTAAGCTGTTACGTCGCGTTTATGGGTATTTGACATTGATTCCGATTTCGCGGCCGAATTGGATTAGCCCGATTGCAAGCGCGAGAAACGTATAACCGCTGCACATCTGCTTTCTGAACTTGAGAGAGAGAGAGAGAGAGAGAAATTGGCGTATCGGTACTGTACACGTATCAACCACCCTGCCGTGCTCCGCACGCCAACTTCGTCAAATATTTACCAGGTGCAAAGTACGAAGTTTACGCTTCACCTGTTATGGCACGCGCGCACTTTCATGCGATGCCACGTGAGCACGTTGCAACAACCGCATAATCGTTTCGCTAATGTAGGTATTCGTCTTGATATTTTTAAACAAGGAGTTGTGGCCGTAGAGGGCAATTCGTTTAATATTCACGGATTTTTATCGCATGTTTACTGTTACGCTTCCAAATATTTCATAATGATAAAAGGACTAGATACTTCCATAATATTACGTGTATGCTCACACTTATTATTTTTATGGAAATTGCGGATTAATAATGTAAGATAAAATTTTTACGTTCAAAATTCACGGGAAAAGAGATCGTTATATAATAGAATTTTATATATAATATTCAGTAAATTTAAATTTGTTAAAATATTTAATAGACTTTTTTTATTTTCTATACAATATAGAATTTTATCATTATTTCTGGATGCACTGTGATATGATAAATATGTAATCATAAATATTGTAATGTAAACCTTAAGATTGTTTCTGTTTCTTGAATAGCTTACTAAATGTAAAGACCCGTCTCTTGAATAGCTTACTAAAGACTTGCATTCTAGCTAAGTATATACGTATATATACATGTATAACAACCTAGAATCAATAATCTCTAGTACGGTATATCTCTTGTTTCATGCATTTGCATCAAAGTATTCTCGTGAGTATTCCCGACTTCGTTAATTGCTAATTATAGTAGATCATAAAATATTAACGACGAAATCAAAGTTACCGTTATCGGGAATGTGTATATATATCGCTCATTAAGAACAGCAATTAAGATTCGCCAGTTAATCGAATCCAACAAAAGAGAAAAGAAAAGTTATATAAGTTCCAATCCGATATCCTCCGAAGAATATCAGGATTACATTTTTTTTCTATCGCGTTTCTGACAACTAGACATTGTCTCGAATAATATTACCGATTAATATGCGCTGCTCGGGTTCTTTGATCATCCTATTCTAGGTGTTGACGCTACTACGTCGTATTCAAAGGGCTTTTCTGAGACACCAAACCACAGGCAGTTTATGTACTATATACGACGCTAATTGTCACTTCTTTGGTCGACATTTCCTTAAAGGGTTACTCGTGTTACGCTCTTGCGCGCAAATGTTGTTACTCTGACGTAACCATGTGAACCCGAAGCCCAGATATCCGTATAATACACGCGTGTATATGCAGTATACACACTAAGCTGCTATTCGATTTATGTATACATACTTCAGTCGATCTTGGAAATAAATATTAAATATTTTTAATTGCAGAGAGAGAGGGAGAGGAGAGAGGAGGCTTCACTACGTCAATATTTTAGTAATATCTCAGAAGTTTAAGAAAAATAGTCTTAAAATTAAGAAACTTAAGTTGAGGTTTATCTTTTATAAACTTTAAAAAAGCGCACTATGTATACGCTGCTTTCTGTATTGGATTTTTTAATTTCTTCAGTTATATACATGTTAGAAAAATCAAAGATATTATGTGCCATATATACGGTATATTTGACTTTGATAATATATTATTAATTATTTCATTCATCTGAAATGAAGTTTCTCTCTCTACATAGGTAACACATTACTTTTGAAAAGCAGTTCCGGGTACTAAAAGATCATACTGTACGTTATTGTAAATTTAAATTGCGTTAACCGACCGTGACGTTCTTAATACATTTCCCAAACGGTCGGTGATGTATGCCCAGGCAGGATGTTCTCCATTTCCCGCCGCGGCTGGGAGTCAGGATGACGGAACGGGCGAGGTTGAAAACGGGCGGATGACGATTAACGAACGATTATTAAGGTGGACCCTTATCGCGGTAATTGCGCGGAATAAATTCAGGTTGCGGACAAATGAATGAACGAATGAACGGACGGACGGACGAACTGAACGAAAGAACGAGTGAACGGACGAACGAGCGAGTGAACGAACGAACGAACGACGAAGACGACGGCGCGGCGCCGTAATTTTCTGGGTGGACGAGCGTTTGGATGACATGCTCGGTTTCTCACATTACTCCAGCTGCACTCAGTTAACCGACACGATAATCTTTTTAACTCGTCCGTTAATCGACGTTCGGCTTCGCACCCTTCGCACGTAGGGAAGCTGCTGATAGCTCTTAGGGGTCCGCGTTCCTGTTTTGACAAACGCGCCGGGCGACCCGTAAACGCCGATGATAGAGGAAATACCGTTCAACGGAGAAAGCAGCCGGGAATGCAGCCAATTCCAAGCGTGATTTAAATTGGAGTTTGCTATAGCTTTCCCATTTTGAACGGATATCAATGCTTTCATTAGCATAATGTTAATGTTAGTTATGAACGACGAAACATTAGTCGTTTATTAGTTAAACACTGGATTATAACGTAAATGTATTAATTGAACATATGTGTGAATACATTGGCGAATCCATGAGAGAAGTCATGGCGACAATGACCTCTCTCTCCCTTTAAAGTGTCTCCTTTTTTCAAAATATTTGTAAAATGTTATATACATTTTTAATATTTTTATATATTTTTTAAATTCTAAAATGCTTAATTACAATTTTAATATTCCAAAAATATTTTTTAATTGAAACTCCTAGATATAAGAAACAGATTTCATTATATTATTTTTTGTGTTAATATAATTAAAAATGAAACGTTTTGTAAATTATACATTTAAATAATATACTTTTTCAATGTAATAATTTTAATATTCTATCTTTTCATATTTGACCTTAAAAAAACTTTATTTGCGGCGTGTCAATAACTCCCTCCTTTAACTTTCTGGATCCGCCAATGTGTGAATGATTTATACATATACATGTATATATAAGATTTATATATCTATGAAAACAGATTATTATTATTTTTATCTTTTGAATTGCTTCGAGAAATATTTAGTTCCCTCAGTAAAGACTCTTTTTGACTCCGATATCACGTTTTATCGATGTACGTAACATGCAGAGAGAGACTTATCCCGACACGTACGCTGATTTAAGGGAATTCATATGAATCGATTCGTAATAAAAGGAGAGGAAGCAAAGTCACGCGCGCTCATAAACGTTCCCTCCGAAAACGGATGTAGGGGATAATAACGATGCGAGATCATAATTACTGTTATTACATCTCTGAAACGAATTGCTATTCTTTATTATCTCGCTATCAGTTCTCTCTCATATGTTTCCACTTCCTCCCAGCCCATTTCGCCGTGCGAACGCGTAATTTTCATGTTTAAATTCATAAAACCGCTAAGCGCTTTAACACTTAAGTGAACCAATTTCTCTTTTGAAACGATATTTTTACGTCCCGATTGGTCAGCTGGTGAATGTGTGAACAATTTTATTCGCGCCGGACGCGAATAATTAACATTCGTTCACCTTGTTCTCTCATGTACTCACAGATTACCCTTTATTATTCTCGATATTTTTTTTTCTACCTACGCGTTCCGCACCCTTTTTCTCTTTTTCTTTCTCTAAGCACCTATTTTTTTCTCCGACGCGTTTCATCCGCTTCCTGCTGTTGCGCAAACGATAAAAATACTTTGTGTGATAAATAAAACAATCACACACCGTAATCCTTTTGCTCGGTCGGCCGACGTTAATCGCCGATCGATTCTACACGCACGAGGCGCAGATAGAGAGGCACATGAAGGTAGGAAGGAAGGAAGGAAACGAGACACGGTTACCATCATTTCCGGAACGGATGCCAGGGGGAACCAGATAATTGTTGTTTCTGTTACGTTCGTATGGCCAACCATGTGACTGCATGCATGACGTTTTATTTATTATCCCTGGCATCACCATAAAAACACAGTATACTTTGTAGCAGGACAGTATCACTTATATCTATGCAATTGTAAACCGTGCACAATGAGAATAATTCAGTGCAATTGCTGTACTACTGGTATTATTCGAGATAATTATCTCTAGCACACTTAAACCAGCTGCAAGCCTGTCACGTGACAATAATAAGCTAAGATATTAATTATACGCTGAGTAGTTTGCTAATGCGCAACTGGTTACCAATCCACTGCGAGAGTTAATTAAAATTTAAAGATACTTATATAATTGCCAATTTAATCAACATATTATATCAAGAAATATAATTAATAAAATTAATATTTAATAAAGAAATTAATCAGGCTAAAAGGAAGGATAAAGGTATAAAGGTCGAATTTTTTTAAATAAAAAGACTAAAAATATTATATACCGTGGAATATAATTTGTATCCAAACTTACAAATACATGAAAACATATAAGATACAAAATGAAATAATAATAGGCTACAAGGTAAACTGGAATATTATGCACTGAAAAAAAGGATTGCTGTTGCAGCAAATTAGATGGTAAAATATGGCATAGCATTTTTAATTGATTGCAGCAGCCAATTTTTGGCTGTGTTAACCTATCGAAATCCTATACTGACATTGCGGATAGGCTAACGCAACCAAAAATTGGTTGTTGCAACCATATTTTACCATCTAATTTGCTGTAGCAGCCAATCCTTTTTTTCAGTGTGATTATACAGAAAAAACGGCTATTAATTTTTGGCTGTGTTAACCTATCGAAATCCTATACTGACATTGCGGATAAGCTAACGCAACCAAAAATTGACTGTTGCAACCATATTTTACCATCTAATTTGCTGTAACAGCCAATCTTTTTTTTCAGTGTGATTATACAGAAAAAACGGCTACAGACTAATTTCTTCAATAATTGATAAATTATTGAAGAGCATTTTTGTAGTCATCCTAAAAACCTATGGTCATCTTACCCGAATTTATCTTACATATAATAGTAGATTACACAATAATAAACTAAATTACATTAATACCAGATTTATCTGGAAACACAACAACGTATATAACGATTGCAATTAATAATAAAATCAATGTATTGATTTCTACCACAGTATTTTTAATGTTAAATAAAGTCATATATATTGAAAATGATTATAGATATTGAACTAAACATTGGAAGACAATTAAAAATATAAAAATTGCGATCATTATTATCTAAAAGGCTCGTAAACCTTGTTGCGTCATTATTGGTTCTAATACGCTTTAATAAGTAAAATATCATATGTGTATACACAGCCAGTATACAGCCATGTGTGATAGACACAATAGATTTTACGAATATTATAAAATTACATTGACTATACTTATTAATGTAAAACCCGTAATGTAAAACATAAAAATTCTCTTGTCAAAGAGTGATAAATCGCCCGTTTTGTACCCTCTATTATATTTATGCCCTATATATTTAGCCTTATGTATTTAAACCTTATATATTTATGCTTTATATATTTAGGTCTTATTCCAAATCTGGCCAAACAGTACTTTACTACTAATGAAACAACGCCCATTCATGTGGCGAAAGCACTTTTGCAGAGTTTGTAAATGACGTTTGTTTTGAATGTAAAAAAAAATCGAGTTTTCTCTCTCGCGTAAACGTGACCCTCTTTCCCTCCTCTCAAACGGGCGAAAAAAGGTACCTTCTTTGGGTCACTCTTAATTAGCAATAAGAAAGAACGAGTATACATTATCTAAATATTAAAAATACAATCTTAAATGTAAACATTTTGCTGTTAGTTATAAAAACATCTTTATGAAATTATTTATGTCCTTATACATATATAATAAGGATCAAAAGTCATATAAAGATATAATATGTTTCCTTTCCAACTTATAAAAATACTTTCTATTTATGACAGATTAGTAAGAATGCCTTACTAACAAAATTACTGGAAATAATTTTCTTCCGCATTAATGCATTGACATCTCATAAATTTTTAAAGATGTTAAAAAATTCGCAGAGGTACGATTGTGATTCAATCTACCTATTGATATAATTATTATTCAAAAATTATTGAGCAGTGTGACTAAATGTGCTCCATCATGCGTGAACATTTGCATATCTGTATTAGAACGCCTTTGAATAATTACAGACATATATGCAAAAATTGCCTGTAATGATTACCATCAAGTAGAAAAATACAATTATTTCTACTTCAAATTAAAAAAGTGTTTAGGACATATGAATACAATTACTACTATCTTACAATAAAAAAATGTTTAGAACATGAATGCATAATTATTTGATGTATGCATTCAATTTATGAATTGAATAAAGTATACATAGATTATGAAACTTCTTAAACATAAAAATTTTTTTTTTCTTTTTTGACAACACAGTTACCTACTTCTTACAAACTAACTTCTTATCAATTATAATTGAAAAATGTAATATAAAAATAGATACGTATACAAAATATAAAATATAGATTAAAACTTGATATACAGGATGGATATACCAAGTACTCTAAAAAATTTTAAGGGATGATTCCTTATACAAATTCAAGACAAAAATTTAATATGATCACATTTTCGAAACGGCTAAAGTTTCAAAGATACAAATATGAAACTAGTCGAAAAAAAATTCGCTTTTTCCAAAAATTTCGAAAAATATTCGGGTTATTTTGATTAAAGGAGGAGTCTCCATAAAGCCGGTTTCCGACCGGTTGTGAAGTTACGAAATATTGAAGTAAGAAAACACGAATCGTAGTAAATGTTGTTTAATGTTCGTTATTCTGTTGTTCTGAATCTTGAATCTTTTTCTGATAGAGAGAGAGAGACTAGATCTTTCATTCGTCTCCAAAATGTAAACAAAGACACGTTAAGGATGACTTCCTGTGCGAACATTTTTCCATGATCACTATCCTCATTGGATTGGAAGAAGCCAGGACGCTTCTATTAAACGATCAACGAGAAGTCCCGACCTCACCACTGGATTTTTTCTTTAGGGACAAATGAAAGATCTATCAGAATGAGATTTAGAATGCACAACAATTATGGCAATTGATACTTAAAGCTGCCGATATCATCCGCGAAACTCCAAATATTTGTCATCAAGTCCGAAACAATTTATTAATTCGTGCTAGAAAGTGTGTCGGAATCGACGAAGGAATTTTTGAACATCTTTTGTAAAGCATTAAATAGAATAATAAATATTTATAGAAATGAATAAGTATGTATAGTTAGGATTCTCTCTCTCTTTCCCTCCATCCCTCCCCCCCCTCTCTCTCTCTCTCTCTTTAAAATAACTGAACCAATTCCAGGCTACTTAGAGTCAGCGCGATTATTATAACGTAAAATATAAAATGATTACACTTTAGATCCCGATGTTTTCTTTATTTAAAATTCTTGTATATTTCGACTCACTTTAGAGTCCTCTTCAGCATTCTCAATTCTCCTATATTACCTATGTTGGTTAGACGTGTGCCGAAAAAGAGTCACTCACAAGTTCCCAAATTTGTATTGTATCACAACTACCACATTTTCGGGGTAAATTTTAAAACAAAATTCTCTCAGTGCAGAAATAAAATTAAAGATACAAAATATGATATTTGATCTTGCAGCCAAAATATGATATTTGATTGATAAAATATGATATTTGACTGCATCTGCAATATAGGAGAATTCAAAATGCTGAAGAGGACTCCAAAGTGAATCGAAACGTACAAAAATTTTAAATAAAGAAGACACTGGGACATTTAAGGTGTAATCATTTTATATTTTACATTACAATAATCGCGCACCTCCTCCCGACTGACTCTAAGTAGCCTGGAACTGTCATTGTTATAATAAACATATATGTTATATTAGACAACATTTACTATGATTCATGTTTTCTTAGGTCAATATCCCGTAACTGCAAAATCTTTCGGAATCGGACATATGTTTATTAGACATTTTCGACTTGTTTTCATGTGCTAAAGCCGCTGTAGCAGTTATGGCACTATATGAAGAGACACCTTGTATATTTAAACATATTTAAAATTTTATCAAAATAACTCGAGTAATTTTCGAAATTTTTTGAAACTAATGGCGAATTTGATTGGAAGCACTAGTGCGCGCTGGTGCATATTAAAGCCGTTATACACTGATTTAATTTAAGTATAAAAGTGAAATGTAAATATTTCGAACTATAAAATACATATTTTACCTAATATTCAACTTTACCCAAAACTTTACCTAATACTCAACTTAACTTTTTTAGTACAATAAAATGTATTGAATATTTTAGGATTTAACCGATTTTTATATAATTTATGTATAAATATTTTTACGTTATTTTATGTATGACGGCTTTAATGTAGTGTGCACTGAGTGTGTCCAATCGAATTTACTATAAATCGTTTCGAATATATAGAGTAGGATCGGATATTATGAGCACCCTTTATATTTTTGTAACGGTTGGTACTAGTAGTGCCAACTGTTGTAAAAAGATGCATTTGTCTTTGCGACATTCCAATATGCTGCGAAGTTTGATTTAAATTTATGTACTTCGGATATTTATCATAAATAAGTAGGTACATTTCTTTATTTCTTACGTTTTTTCCTCTAACTTCATAAAGTCCCCAATCTACATTGAGATAAAATATTTTGTCCTGCACGTTAATATTTGTAAAGTAAACAATGTTGAATCATTCTAACTTCGTAAAGTCACGAGACTATTATTGATTTATTTGTGTGAGAAATTATGAAAATCTTTTAGAGTACTTAGTATCCATCTTGTATATAAAGTGTAAATTTTTTGATATTTCAATCCAATAAAAAATAATTTTTTGAAAATAGGATACAATTACCTCCACTTTTTTCATAAACAAGTTTAATTATATAAGATATTATAAAGGTAAATTATAATATCTCATCGCGTATAAAATACATGACGATCTAAAATTTCAGAATTCTACTAAACGAATACATGCTCGTATTATTCATACACTGATCTACTAATTCAGCACACGATGGAGTATGTGGTGCTTTTCGAGGTGGATTACGACGCGAATTAGGTATTAATTAATTTACAGTTTGACGACGAGATGCCTAAGCCAACGAAAATGTGAAAAGGGGGATGATCGACTCGTGTTGCATGTTCGGTCATTAAATGAAACCTGTACGTCGATCCGTTCAACAATACAGGAAACCCTACGTAATCCTCACGTAATTTGAAGCCGATTTCCTGGAATTTCGGCGACCGAGTTAATGTAGTCGCGTATTACCGCTCGCAATGGAAAATAATGATGGCTTATGGCAAGAAATAGCATGCGCTCGTTACATTGCGAGCGGCACATATCGTCTGATATGCTGTGTGCATGTGTTAATTGGTTTTACTCGCAAAGTCTTCAATCAATCGCGAAATCGGCAAATCAGTTAGATGTCCGCGATGAAAATTGATTCAAGGGATAACCTTTCGCCCAATTTATGGAAAAAAGAAGCACGAGCGGGCGAGCCGAAAGTTAACTACAAGAGCGATTAGAGCAAAGGAGAGGAAGAGGTTGACGAAGGTTCTGCTATGGATATGGTTGCGGCTTACTGCCACCTTCGTGTCGAATAACCGCCACCCCTACATCCGTGTCTGTAAAATTGGAAATCGGTGCTAAAAAGATAAGGAACCCTATTTCCGCAAAGACGCTATCGCGAATCGACGATCTTCGACAGTTCTGACTAACTTCCACGATGCAGTTAACGAGTTCGTAATAATATATTCAACGAACCAGGCCTGCGGCATATTACATGCTAGTCCCGGATGCAACGTAACGTAAATTGGCCTAGAGAACTATGTAATTTCTCCTAAGAGACTCTTGGTCCATATAAGTGCAAGATTTTTTTCAATTATAATATATGGAAGTTTTCATTGAATGATGATCACAATAGGAACCAATCATAAAATTTTTATCTACTCGCTTTTGTTTGCCAGTAAACTATTCAATGATAATCTCTATGAGGAAAATGAGATCTAAAAAGTTTTAACGACTAATAAAACGGTATTGATCCTATTTGATTTTGTAACGAGACTATAGAAACTTTTTTACCGATAATAATACATTTTTTATATTTGCGCTACCTCACTAGCGAAATAACGGGTAGGAATGTTAACAACGAATTAACTTTGTTGGCTGCGAGCTTATAGACGCGCATGTGAGAGTTAACGAGCTATGCGCAACCGATTCAAATAGCGGACGTAATTCGACAATCGCTAAACTGCCGAACCACGCGAATCGCTATAGGCGCGCTGCATGTTACGAGATTAATATGAAATTAGCACTAATATGTGAATCTAATCATCTGATTACACGGACGACTTCCTGAACGGAACAAAATCGATTCTCGCGGAGCGTCGGTCGCAAATCCCCAACGGTCTGCCGAGTTGCCACGTTGATGCATAACGCTACGTCAACATAAAGTTAACTTCACACGTGCTGACTTGCGTAGACGCGATCAAATTTCTTCTCTCATAAAATAGCAACTCTCGCAACGAGGTTATTGCGGTGTACCGTAACGTAGGTACATAATTTTCGCAAAATAATTGCCCAGCATACACATTGGACCGCGTATGCTTCTTGCATCTCCGAATTAACGACACTTTACAAAGCTTCATGATTACTTTTATATGACATCAAAACTCAATTGCGGAAAAGCGAGCGTTGTGGATGATTTGTCATATAATTTCCCCCTAAAAGAATTTTCTCATAAAAAAAGGGAGAGCTAATCGCAATCTCTTTACATAACAATTCATATACTAATTCATCCGTAATCATGATTTTTTGAACGTAAAAGTGTGAAATTCGATTAGTTGAAATACGTATAAACTTTGCAAAAGATAAAAAGGGGAAAGTGAAAAACTTTTTCAGTGACATGTACTTGATTAATCCTCTGTTGGCACACGCTAGAACGTGCGGAATCCCCGAGAAAATCACGAACATACTCGAGCGCTGTGCCAGCATGCGCGTGTTTCAAACTGATTGCGCGATTACCGAGGTAATTATTTATCACTGTTGCAATCGACTGCCGCGAGCAGCACCGCGGAGTATCACCTGAAAAAATCTACGTTGTATCGCGCCGACGACATAGCGACGCGCGAGCATGAAGTGAAGAGAAAAAAAAAAAAGAAGGCCAAAATGGCCCTCTCGTGACCCGGCTGCCTTTCATTTACTGGGTGGGAAGCGATTAATTATGTGCTCGAAGGTGCGCAACTCCGTTATACTTGGTGACCTGAGCCTGCTTTAAAGTTGAAGTGGGTCAGTTTTAGCGAGATGTTAAACACGATGTTGGAAACGCTCAACAGCGGTTGTAAGACATTTGAAAGCGCAAGTTTTAATGATTGATTAAACGCGTGCAATTAAAACGCATTACACTGCATGATTTTGACAGCGCGATTCCCTATTACCATCCTCTACGATGACAAATTAGAAAGACTCGGACGGCAGATTTATCAATCGATTAATGCACTATTTGTCATACACAAATGGATATTGCAAGCAAATAAGCGCAAAAATGAAGTAATTGCCAATATTTTATCGTGAAACAGATTCGTTTTGATCCGAACGTATACATATATGTATGTTAGTAACAACAAATCCGATGTCGAAAGATTGAAATATTTGTTTGTGTACCAGGCACAAATGACAAAGCATAGTATCTCAATCGAGGAAAATTATTGAGAAAAAAAATTTCAGTAATTTTCAATGATATATCAATTATATAGAAAAATACGAAATGTGATATAAAAGACTAATAAGAGTCAATAAACTATATAAAGTCTACATTGTTCGTTTAACAAAAGTTTAATAAAATATAAAAAAACAGAAGAAAATAAGAAAATTAAACACCGCAGACTACAAATTACATGTTTCGGCCTTATATTTATATAGGCCGATTTATTTATTCATTCAATTATATAGAATTTTTCTCAAAAATCAAACACCGCATGAATTTTATCAAAATTATGCGATATTCTCTATACGTATACAGATATTGTAATAGCTATTTATTATCATTAAATATGCCTAATTATTGGAATATTATAATTTAATCGATTTTCTATTTCGCGCACATGCTTTGATAGTTTCTAAAGAGCGACTAAATCGCGATTAAACGAATTGAATAATGCCCTTATAATCGCATTTAAATATCGATAAAAGTTAACCGAGAAGAAAATGCGCAACGGTGCGCGTTAATCTCGCAGATTATGAATAGCGTGGGAATATTTTACTGTTGTTCTCATGAATGAACAAATGTTTGATTATCGACGTGCAACGAAATGTGATGCAAATCATAATGAACGTGCGCGCCCATTTCTTATTTTTTGCGTTTCAACATGTCGTGTAAACGTCTGGCTTTTTCTCACGAATATACCTGTACGCTCGGCCTTTTTTCACGCGCGAACGATAAAAATGTTTATAATTTATTTACCTATCGATTTCTATATCCAGGGTCAGTTGTGTGATAAAACAAGGTCATGGCGATATTTTTTAACTCCACATCTACTCATCCTCGAACTTAGTGAATGATATAAGATATTGAAAAGTGTGTTACGTCTGTTTATTAATCCGTTGTGTTATCACTATGAGAAAAATATTCTAATTATACTAACAAGAAGATTATAAAACAAATACATTCTGATCATATAAATCAGAAATCTGGTCATCATAATTGAATTTTTGATAATTCAACTAGAATGATAGATTTAACTATTGGATGCCTAATGCATTTGTAATTGCATTGTTTAAGCTGAAATTATTGAATTTTAATTAAGACAATCAGATTTTTTTCCAACCTTCATACGAATATGAAAGTTCAATCATCATAATGCTTTTACTTTTGTTGAATGGATTAATCAGTCCAATATCCAACAAACAATTATAGGCTTAATCAATTAAATGAATTGTTATCTACGTAATTGCTGCTTACAAAAATATAAAAGATTTAAATATTTTTTAGTCTAAGGATAAAAAAATCTTATGCATACCATTTGATAGATTTGTTGATGTTTCATGTATTTTAATATTGAAATTGATTATTTTAATGTAAATGTTGAAATGGTGGCGAGTGCTCTTATTACCCGCTCAATGCTCATATTACTCTCTGGATAGGCTAATATGACCATCCTTAGGGATAATATAAGCACAGAAAGTTTTTTGTAAGAAATTATACAGAAATGAAAGATTGAGATACATATATATATGTGTGTATATACATGATAATATATATATACATATAGATATATATACATACATGAATATATATATATATATATACATTATATGTATATACAATATGTATGAAAAATTTTATTAGAACAAATGCTAATCAAATGTTTGGTTAATATAACCAAAAAATAATGTTACACACACATTTACAAATATTTACTAAGTATTACCAAATAGTAATACTTATTATTTGTAAAAGTAACATTATTTTTATATTAACCAAACATTTAATTGTCATTATTTCACCATACATTTAATAGCTATTACCCAGGTAGCAAGCTGTCGTTATTTTAACGTCGATAGTTAGTCATTTTAAATTGACGTCATGTGACCTATTTAAGATATAATAATGACGTAATCTTTTTGACCAATTAATAATGTCACTTATTTATGACGTCTTTACAATGTCATACTTAACGACGTCGAATAAATGGCCAATTGTGGACGTACTAGCAACATTATTAGTGATCAGTTAATAACGTCATACATTTATTTCGTTAATAACACGAAAATAATTATGTATTTTTTATGTCAGTTTATGACGTTGTGTGAGTGATAGAAATATAAAAATTTACGTCATTTTTACGTCTAAACGATGTTTAGACATCAAGGAACTTGTTACGGTTCTTAAAATTAGGTGGAAATTACAAAAGTAATTGAATTTACTAGGATATTTATAACTTCAACACCTAGCAAATTTGTATATTTTTGTAATTTTTACTTCGTCTCAGGACGTATAAATTCGTCATAAGAATAACAATTAGTGACGCCAAATGGATAACACGTTCCTACCGTCAATAATACGAAAAAAATAACGTATTTTTGACGTCGACTTATGACGCTATGTACCTGTGACAAATCCACGTCGTTTTTACGATGTTTGGACGTCATTTTAAACATCACATTCGTCATAAGAATGACTAATTAATGATGTTAAATAGACGACCCTTGCTACCTGGGTACCAAACTCTAAGGGGGGCCAGTGCTAAAAAAATGTACACAAATGTACAGTGATTGCTAATTATGGCGATACAATACACTTTATTCTAGCATTGCTATTGTATTATTAATATTGTTATCCTATGTATTGCCACCTATTACGCGCAATATTGCCAAATATTGTTAATGTATTGCTATGTACTACTATTGCTAGTATATTGCTAGCGTATTGCTAGTATTGTTACTGCTAGCATTGCCTGTTTTATTACTGTACTGTCGCAATATATTTCTAAAGAAATGTATACTGATTGCAATAATGGTTGACCCCTCGCCAGATTCTTTTTTCAGTGTACGATAAGGAATAATGAAGATGCTCATAATACACGATCATGCATACCTATCCGAAAAACTCCCGTATCTAATAAATCAATAATGGTTTCGGGACTTTATGAAGTTAGAATGGCTCAATATTGTTTACTTTACAAATATTAATATGCAGAACAAAATATCTTATCTCAATGTAGATTGGGGACCTTATGAAGCTAGAGGAAAAAACGTACGAAATGAAAAAATAACATACCTATTTTAATATGATAAATATCCAAAGTACATAAATTTAGATAAAACTTCGCAGCATATTGGAATATCGCGAAGACAGATGCATCTTTTTACAACAGTTGGCACTACTAGTACCAACAGTTACACAAATATAAAGGGTACTCATATTACCTGCAATACTTCTTAATATCCGATCCTACCCTATATGTATACCTCAAGAAAAATAATAAATATATTATTATTGTACTAAATGTGACTCATACTACAATAAAATACAATATATACATCTAAAAGTAGATGTATATATTGTATTTTATTATATATACGTACACACTAATAATAAATCAATAAATCACGTATTTTGGAAATGAATTAAAATAAGGTACACAAATAATCGTATCATTTATATTCATATGAAATGATATGAATACGAATGATACGAATATTTGTGTACTTTATCCTTATTTACTTGTGTAAATTAATTTTTTTAACCTGATTTGCTCTGACGATTAGCTCGCTTCGTGCTCGATTTGATAGAACGCGATTTTCACTATGTTGACGTGAAGTCTTCTTCGCCAAAGTTGCTTCCATGTCGCGTGGTCAATTTACTGTTACCCAAATCAAAGTAAAGATTTGTAGGATTGGAGATACCGATTGTATGTTATTGGATAGTCTCTCTTAGCAAGCTCTATCATAGCATCCGGCAAGCTGTACATCTTTCTGCTTGACTGTGTAAGAAAAGAGAGCAATCTAAAGCCCTCTAGCTGTCTCTGATATCTCGATATGCTGCATATACTTCTAACCTGCATGTATTCAAGTAATAATTTTAATTAATATTAAAAAAAATTTTTAGAACATATTTTATTTGTATATACGATAAGTATTTTTCATATATGTTGATTTGCGAAAAAATAAAAAAATTTCCGAAGATTCGAAAACTTTCTTTCACTAGCTATTTATGTATGAAAAACTCTTACAACAAATTAACCTTTTGATTGCCCAGATAATTTCGATTAAAATCGATGAGTGTATGGTTATTCATAATTTTATAAAATATACAGAGTCAAATTACAAAATAAATCACAATCAAAAAATTAATTAATAAAAAACAAAAATAGATAAATAAAAAGATATATAATATAGTAAAATATAATTATGTAAGAAAATAAAGAGAGCACACTGAATATTAGGATTGAAAATGAGAGATCCCGAGTTCAAATAGGCTCCGTTAATTTTTCCGCCCCAACACGTATATATATTATATGTATTATTATTTATTTAATAATAATATCATTTATAAATATATAAAACTTATGTACAATCATGTACGTCTTTGATTCATTTCTTATATTATCGTTCTATCTTACTTAAACGCATACATCTGTCCTTATCTAATATATTGCAACGCCATCTCTCTTGCAAGATCGAACACCTACTGCTAGAAACAATGATTGCTTTGTTTACCGTTCTGTATATTATACATTTTCAGCATTAGCAGTGAATTTTGGAACATAGTCGTAATCAATTGTATTTCATTTTCAGATAAAAAATTTTATATTCTTAGATTCTAAACTACCGATTTAAGCAAAAAAAATTTCGATTTTTTGAAAGTTTCAGGATGAAATAACCCCTTAATACTTTGTTCTTTTTTTAATGTTATAAATATTTAGTAATTAATCATTTTTTAAACAAAGATTAGTGGGTGATAAAAGTCCTTGTAAAAATTCACACGTTACTGAGATATAGAAAAATACAGAAATTTAATTACTTATTAAAATTGTGAAATGTTTTTGGAAGTACAATATGTTATCAAGCTAAAAGTATTTTTTTTTTTTTGCTTTTCAAGTATCTAAGCGGTATGAAAAATATACTACATTTTAAAATGAATATAACTTATTTTAATATTGTGTAGTTTATATGAGGATGTCCGGGGAACATCCTCAGAGATGTCTTTTTGGATGTCTTTAGGACAAATATCTCTGTGTTTTTTAACGTCCTAGGACATTCCCAGGACGTCTATCGGCTAAAGAGTGTGTGAATTGTGCATATATTTGAAATTAACACTAATAAAATTAATCTCTGTGAGAAACAGAGATTACTTTTATTAGTGCATCCATGTATCGTAAGAGAAAAAAGTAATATTGTGGCTATTTATATTTTTTCAATAACTTCGTTAATAATTAATATTTAAATTTAAAACTTAACAATTCCATTCGTGAAAATATTGTCCAATTGATTATAAATTCAAAGTTACGAAATATTTATTACTTAGAACACTATAAAAATGTGACTATATTGCATAATAATTCGAAGAAAACTAAGAATGATAATGTGGCCTTCTACAAAAATAAATTTTAAAAATTGATTTTGTTTAAAAAATAGTATTTGGTTATAAAATTAACAAAAAAAGTAAAATATTATAAAATGTATGCAAATGTATATACATTAGTTCTTCCGCATATAAGCAACTTAGTATTAAAAATCTATAATACATGTAACATAAATTATAGATTAACAGCAGAACTACAATTCATGTAATAATTATTTCAATATAAAACCTTGTAAAAGAAGCTATCAACTATCAGCTAACTTAGGAAGCCACATTAATAAAATGCCATGTTATTGTTTAACTTTGTATAATTCGAAATGTATAAAACCAAATAAGATGTTTATAAACAATTTATGTAAATCCATGGCAATTGACTCAATTTAGAAGACAAAAAACTCGATAAACTCGCTTTGCAGCTGCATTGTATACAAGACACCTTTATAATTATTTCTTTCGTATTGTTTATTTGGCAAATTGAATCAATTTGTTGAAGTTTGTTGATAATTTCGAGACAACGTTATTCTGTAATGAAAAGCGAAGAATGTGGTATTGAACGGTTTTAAATTTCATCCAATTACGGATTGTCAACATCAGGTCGACGTTCTCTCTTTTAGCTATGCTCTCAAGGTTTTACGTTACTGAACAGGAGGTTCGTTAGGATAATCATTCAACGGCGAAATTATTTTCGATAAAAGATAGCTGCTTATTCTGCGTGATAAAAGCGGATTAAATAAATCCTGATGCGATAATATCTAGCAGAAACAGTTAGTTTAACCAAATAATTCTTCTTTGCTTGTAATGTGTGTCTGTAAGTATTAACACCTACTGATTCAGATATGTTCCAGTTACACATATATTAATATCACAGTATTCGTGGATCATCAAAGTCTCAATTCCGTACGATCGCAAAGTTTAAAGCGGCGTTTACAATGAGATTTTAAGGCAAAAATTTTAAGTTTTAAGCTCTAAGTCGTAAAACATTGACCAATCATATACCTAGTTTACATCGTGCACTTGATACACGTACTAAGTAGTAACTTTCTATTAAATTATTTTAATTTCAGCGATGTATTCAAAGAATGATATCTAAATTGGTACAATATGCATCAAAATGATTAATTAAATACACATATCGTATATATGTTTACACGTATCGCCGAAATTAAGATCATTCAATAGAAAGTTACTAGTTAGTAACCCGTATCAAGTGCACGATGTAAACTAGGCTATAGTCGATTATTTTCTTCACATTCAATTGTGATTGGATTGGTCAATTTCTTACGACTTAAGATTTAAGGCTTAAGATTTACATCTTAAAATCTCATTGTAAACGCCGCGTAAACCAACGTTAGCCAGAGTACAGTTTAGGATATATGAGTGATCACTTGGGAGCATTATGAAATTCCCGAATTCAGAAGGAAACATTTTTTATTACACGTCAATAGTTACTTTTGCCAAATTACAGTTGACCAACAGTTACTATTGATCAATAATATCATTGCTCCCCAATCAGCACACATTTAAAAAATATTTTTTAAATATTTATTTAATATTTTTACTTTAAATAAATATTAAAAAATATTTTTTTAATATTTATTTAATATTTTTACTTTAAATAAATATTAAAAAATATTTTTTTAATATTGTATGCTGATTGAGTCCTAATCATTAATGGTTATCATTAAGAAACCAGTCACCATACTTCTTTATCATAGAACGTATATATATCATATATAATTATTACATTAAAAATACTTTTTTCTCTTATTTTTTTGTTTTATCTGAAATGATCAATATTTTATAGTTTTTGTAAGATAAATATTTATTTTACAAAACCTATAAAATATTGATCATTTCAGATAAAACAAAAAATAAGAACTAAAAGTTCTTTGAATTATCTTGATAATTGAATTTATTGTTGTATTACGTTCCAATAAAATGTCATTGATTTATGCAATAAATTATATGTAGAAATGTAAGAACCGTGGCGACAGCCTTTGGTTCATACGTAAACCTTGTACGTTCGTATTCATATACTATGTACCGACATTCGATATACGATTTCTTTTATTAATTTATAAATTACTAAAAAAATTATTAGATGTAAATTATATCCTTTATTGTTATTTTAATAATTTTTTTATCGTATTGCATTAATTAAAAATATAATTATAATTATGTTTTATTATACTTTATAAATTAAGCTTTGAAAGTAATATTAAAAATTAGTTTAATGAGAGGACCTTGTAAAAAAAACTTTGTAAAAATACTTGGAGAAGAATATAAGCAATTGCATTTTTAAGTCCTCTTTTTTTATTAATTATCTTTTAATAATAGACATATTTTATTAGTTAAGTAAACAAGATGTTCCCCTACAAATACATTTTCTACAATCGCAAAATTATGTTTGCTGAAAGCCCGCAAATAGGAAACATATACTTTGTTATTCATTGCATTTCCAACAAACGTGCAACAACTTCAGTCGGCAATATATGTGTACTTATATATCAGAGAGTTACGGTTAATGGCGATTAACAGCAAGCAGTTTTGCGAGAGTTGCAGCAATTAGCACATAGGAACGTATTTATTAGTCAAAATACACGACAGATTGGCAGTGAGCAGATTGGCCCTATTCTGTAATTTTTAATGACAATGTCGATATCATTATATGTCGTTACGCAGTTTTTTACCATATAAAATACCTGCTCCACGACAGTGTAACGATATCGACACTGTCGTTAAGACTTACAGAATAGGGTAATAGGTCTATCGAACGTGTTGACGACAGATTGACAGCAGAAATCAAAAAAATTTGCCCAAATGTCAAAATTTAAATGTGATTGAACAAAACACTCGTGAGCAGTACGCAGCACCGCCGCGAGTGAACGTTGCGGTGCCACGTCCAACTTCTCGTAAATGGCTGCGTTCAGCAACACAACAGTTTTGCAATCATTTTATGATTGTCTATTAAAATAAGACCATTCTACTAGATCTAAAAGTATAATTCAATTCAGCGCGAAGAAAACTTCCAACAGTTGCAAAATAATGTTTTGCTGAACACAGTCAATTGAAAAAACTATATGGGTAAGTCCGCAAACACAATATGTGTAATAAGCCTTAAGCCTTAAGAAATTGTCCAATCACAATCGAATATGAAAAGAACAATCGACTGTAATTGATCAATTCCATAAGCCTGCAAACACAATAGAGTAGTAAGCCTCTTAAGGAATTGACAATCATAGTCAATTATTTTTCTTACATTCGACTGTGATTGATCAATTTCTTAAGGCTTAAGGCTTACTACTCTATTGTGTTTGCGGGGTAAGGCTTAAGGTTTACTATACTATTGTGTTTGCGGACTTAATAAGATAAAAGGTTGCGTTTAGCAGAATGTTTATTTTGCAACTGTAAGTTTTATTCGTGCTGATTGGATTATACTTTTAGATCTGAAAATATAATTCAGGATGAGAAGGAAAGTTGCAACAGTTGCAAAATAAACATTCTGCTGAACGTGATCAAAGATGCAGTATTAGGGAGTCGAAATGCGCATGTCCACTAACGTGACTTTAGCGTTCATCGTATCTGGATACATAAAAACTCTCCATTATGAAAATTTTCATCCGTATTCTAATAAAATAATTTTTCGAAGTGAAGTCCCTAAAAAAGAGTTTCATGGTGAAAGCAAGTGACATGTACATTAACGATACAATTTTTGATACAATTATATTCTATACAAAATTCAAAAACATAATATTTATATAGCGTCAATCTGTCGACGTATTTGGCGACAGATCTGATCAGGGTTGGGTAGTGCTCTAAGTAAAAAAGTTAAAAATTAAGTTAAATAGTTAATTAAATGTAGCTAAGTTAAATTAAAATTGATTTGTTAATTTAATATTTTATCGGTAACTATTAACTTTTAATTTTACTTTTTTGAAGTTAACTCTAATTGTAAGACCAGTGCGAAGGGATGAGTATATAATTTAGTAATTTTATCTTTATATTGTATAATCGTTGGTTGTAAAAAAATAACTAGTGATTTTTTAATAAATATGTTGTGAGAAAGGAAAAGTATAAAAAATTATCTAAAACGGTCAAATTGTTTTTTTTTCTTTTCTTATGAGTGATTATTTGAACCAAATTTAACTTTTAACTTTTCAATTACTTTTTTTATTAACTTAACTTTAAATTTAATTAATTTCATTATGGATTAACTTATATCTTAAGTAATTTAAGTTTTCAAGGCAGTTTATTTAACTTACTTCAGATACCCAACTCTAGATCTGGTCTACGTTTGGTCAGTCTGGTCTATGTTTGGAATCAGTCTGTCATCATATTGCTTTGGCCAAATTCATTCTGGTTGTTGACTAAAATTTAACTACAAAATATGTATTTAAGACACACTTTTATAAACAAAAAATGCTAGTTATAGATTTTCGAAATTGAGATAATATAGAAAATTCAGGAAAATGAGAATTTAGTGCGGTACTTAGTACATAAACATTGATTAAATGTGTAGCTAAGTTGTATTTAACTTATTTTACATTCGAACGTCCTGTCTTCCATGAAAGTACAAACATGAAAACTACGTTTTTTTATATATTTCTAGGACTTTTTTTCTTAGTTTATCGATTTCCTACACGCTCCCGAAGTTTTGACATTTAAATTCCAGACACTTTGTACAATGATTATTTTTGACATTCCTAACGAACGCACAATAAAAAAAAATTATCTACTGGAAATCTGTAAGGCGTTCAAAACGACTTTATTAACCTTTTTCCTTTATGAAATGCGTTTCGAAGGAGGGTTGTATGTATAAAGATGGGTCCAGATTGTCTGGAAGACCTCGAGTCGAATCTCAAATCAAATTTAAAGACGAGCTCCAAGAGAATCAAACTCTCACATGTATATTTAATTGCATAAAACACAAAATTGAAATCATAATGTGAATCATAGAAATGCTTATGAAGTTTGACTCAAAACTCGAAATTCAACTCGATAATTTGGACTTAAGGTTAACATATCAGTTACCAAAAACGATTTTTCACTTCCTTCCCTTTAATTTTACATGAAATCTTACACTTTACACTTCACATGTCCAACCGATATTCCGAAAAAATTATTTATATAACATTTATAATCAATCTGAACATCTTATCTAATATTGAAGCAGTTAAGATTATTGTGGAAAAAACATATTTACATATTCTTATATAAGTTACATTAAAATACTTTCAATTATATGTACGATATCTGTCTCATACGTAACAAGAGTATTTTATTAAGAAAATTATTATTGAATTTATACACAATAAAGGAAATATACAATCTCTTTCAGAATATCTTTCTTAGGAACGTATCTACCGTTCACAATGATTTTATCACTCTTGATAATGTTCTACAAATGAGATAGACCTCGTACATCTTTTTATATTTTTTCGTTCTTTCAACTCTACAAAACAGATTACGTTATTTTAAAACAATAAAATTTATTTTCAAACTTCATTAACGCAAATTATTATGTTACAGATATATTTTGTGCAAGTATACGTACAAAAATTTAACTTGCAAAAATTAAAATCATTTTTTCTGCATTGAGAAAACAGTTTGAATCACAAATTCTTACATTAATCTTCTGCAATGAGAAGGTCAGAAAATATTACTAAAAATATCAATATTCAAATTTTATCAAGTAGAATAATGTAAAATTTATCAAGTTTTTTAATGAAAAATTATTTGTCTGAATTTTACTCGAAGACTTACAATTAGTTAAAAATTATAACTTACTATAGTTTTTGTGATGGTAGATAACAGCCTGATTTGCTGTTATCTGTTATATCTATAATTCTTGTTAGTAAAAACCGTAACCGTAACTGAAGAGACAGTCGGTGACGACTCTTCTTTACAAGATCTTCTTATTACAAGGTTCTTGGCTGGCCAAAATTTTCGCTTGTGTCGCCACAACATATGTAATGTCAATGACGCTTTGGTGTGGTATGGCCGATGAATCTTTCCTCTTGCGGGTGCATATTTCGGGCACAAATGACACTTAAACATCCTCTGCGCTGTCGATCTCTTTTGAGATTGAACACTTTTAGTAGTTTTAGTAATTTTGAACTTTTGTCTTATATTTTGCAAACCTAAAGCGGGTATCAAATATCTCATTTGATAATCAGGTTGCCGTATAACTTGTCGAGGCCGACTTTGTTTCCGCCTCGATGTTGTACATCGCGAGCTCCCATTTTCAATCCCTAGATTTTCCTTTTCATTTAGGATACTTACATATTCCTGCGAAGATGATGATTCCGAAAGTTCATCAGCGGCTCTTGACGTCGATGGTAGCTGCCAACTACATGTAAAATCATTATTAGATGTATCGATAGCGCCGTTTCTACTCCCGTTATTGTGATCATTTAAATATGACTCAAGATCATCATCTCTATCGCTCTTGAAATCGCAGACGCGACATATGACGAAGTCACGACTGCGTGCCTCGCGGCCGTTACCATTGCTTCGGACGATATCATCATCATCGTCGTCGTCATCGTCGTCGTCGTCACCAATGGTGTCGCCTATGTGACGGTGCGACCGCTTCTCCTCCTCCGTAGGGTATGCCATAGTCGTTGCAGTTGCAGGGGACTTTACCATCTCGTGGCTGCAACCACCGCGGCACTGTTCCATAAGTTACGTTCGCGTCATTTTTCTACCAACGTACGAGTGTTCGTCGTAACACGACGTGAGAGAAACAAAACTGTGTGTAACTGGACAAGAACACATTCAGCAACAACAACGCGTACGCAATCAGAATCGCGCGGCCTACGACATCGAAAAAGCAAATTGAAGCGTGCACGTGATAGCATACGAGATGAAGAGATATTGTTTTTTTAACTAAAAATAATATAAAAAAATGACGCTAGAACGTAACAAAATATAGGAGGAGGAGTGGACAATGATGCGCGAGATGACGAATCGCCGGATCGCATCATGAACGGGTAACGATTGATGTATATCGATTTCGCATTAAATATTGAAAATGTGATAGCATTGGACGTTCCATGAATCATCCGTACGATAACAGACTGACGATCAGAACTTATGACAAAAAGTTAATGCATACAAATCGTGATCCGTCGTCGAGCGCGCCAACATTAGCCAAATGAGCGAACATAAAATTCGAAAGAGCTCGCCATTTAATGTCGTGCGGTATTCATTGCGCAATTAATGGTAAATAAAAAAGTAGGGAAAACGCAACAAAATGCAATTAATTGAATAAATAAATGGAAGCCGAGTGTCAACGTGCAGCAACGATAAACGTTATAATGCTTACCCGAGTATAGTACTTGGTGGTATCACAGTAGTAGCAGGTGCAATCGTTGGAGCCGGTGCTGGAAAAACTGGTGGCCCAGGTGGCGGTCGTCCTCCTCCCACGGGACTGTAAATCCAATAATGAGTAATAGATAATCGTGTAAATTATTTGGTTGAGAATGAAGGTGTTCTAGACTATTACAAAAAGATTCAAATTTACGAATATTTTTGCGAAATTATACGAAAAATTTATTTATTTATTTACAACCTCTAAGCAAAGGAATAAAAAAAAAAGATTTCTAATATTTGCATAATTAAGATTGTAATTTTTAAATAATAAAAATCTTATTAGACATATGTGAGAACACAACCAATAAGAAATAGGAATTAAACGCTCATAACGATCAAAGCTGGATGTTTAATGTTTAAATAATTCAATGTGAATTATGTATATATATATATATACTATATATGTACATACATATATACCATATTTGTAGTCATTTTAAACTTCGTGCCGAAAATTTCATTGGCACTATTTGGTAAATTTAAATTTAAGTAAAATTATATACAATTTTTTATCATATAATTCATATTTAAAAAAGCATTTAAAATAAGATTGCCAGTATTTTGGACACTGTCAGTAATTAGATCTTTTAACTCAATATTGCCTATTTTATTATTACACTGCGGCAATATATTTCTAAAGAAATATAAAAGACCCAATTACTGACAGTCCAAAATACTGGCAATCTTATTTTAAATGCAGTTTCTTTGACCTCTCGTTAATAACCAATATGTAGTATCTTTTAGTATCTTTTAGGCAGCAATCGTTTATTATAAACAATAATAAACGATTTATTATGACCGTATAAATTTCAGCATTTGACCTCCAATATCTCGGAAACTGTTCATTTTTAGACCTTATGCTCATGAGGACTTTTGATCAGGACCTGATCTACATTATAGTAAAATTTTAACCAATTCGATTTGTGCAAATTCCTTTTACTAAATCATACACCAAATGTAAAACTTACTGTAGGGGTTGCTGATGTCGATTATTTGACGGTACTGTGTTCTGAGTAGTCGATGTCGACGGTACACTCGCACGATGAACATGAACCTGATGCATTTGCAATTGATTGGCATCTTCTGCAAGAAACGGGCACCTCGAACATTGTCTCCTATTGTGGACCTTTAGAACGTGTGTTGCAAGTCGCTCGGCGCGCGCTGCTTTGTACTCGCACAGGGTACAAGCAAAGGGTTTTGTATGGGTATTCATATGTCGTTTTAGACACCAGTTATCAACTCCGGTCCATGGACAGTATATGCAGCTGTATCTTGACAGAAATGCTTCAATACATAGAATGTTCGGAAAATTCATTTCAAATTTTGTTAGCTCAAAATGATATACAAAATATAGTCATTGCGAAGTTTCCGACTATCTGACGTTGAAAGTCTAAAGTTTTCTCTAAAAATTCGTTTTCAAAAAATGTTCCTTCAATTTTTTACTGAATTATTCGCGAGTTAAATAAAAAGGAACATTCTGACTATTATTGCTCAGTTAAACACACCAGCGTACCACAATTAAAGATACAAATTTTTAAAACTAAAACTTTGCTCTATCGAGTGGTATACAATATTGCCAATTTTATTAAAAAATAGAATATATATAAATTTAAAAATATGACATTACTTTCCTTGTAATCATTGCGCAATGGTTAGAAGAAAAATAATATCATATTTTTAGTTCAAATGCATATACATATATTCTATTTTTTTTTTAATTTATATCACTCGATAAAGCAACGTTTTAATCTTACAAATCTGGTTTTTTAATTGTAACACGATGATTTTTAACGGAGTTATGAGCAATTAAAGTCCAAATGCTCCTTATTATTTAACTCAAGAACAAAAAATCGTAGGAACATTTTCAAAAAAACGATTTTTTGTAGGGAAAATTTCAAATTTTCACGATAGATAATTTCGATCGAAAATTTTCGTAAATTCTGTTAGGCATGTGACAAACCTACAAAGAGAAAATTGTTTCTTCATTTTTTTTCAGCTCGTAGTTTTCTACATGTAAAAATTATAAAACTCACATAAACTAAAAAAATTTAGTTAGCTTTTGAAAGTTTTTGAAACAGATTTCAAGCTTTAGAAAGCTTTTGAAACAGATTTCAAGCTTTAAAACCCCTTTTTTAAATTTATAAAACTTTTGTTTGTTTTTAACAAAGATGTTGTACATACAATTTTAGGCTAACAAAATTTGAAACGAATTTTTCGAACAACAATAATTTCGCTAAATTCAACTTACAATACTATGAGTATATGAAGAATTTCTTATAAGAAAACGTCATGTTTCGTTTATTTGCATATAAATATGAGAATTTTTAATTGCACAATTTTGATATTCAAACATACATATTAAAAGAATTATATAAATTAAAAATAACCGTCAAAGCGTGATGAAACTCGAGAAACAATTTTCAGAAACGTACCTTTTTTCCTGTGTGTTTTTGGAGCCACCCTTAAGATGACTCTTACTATTGCACCCACCGTTTTGCACTCGTCTTCCTGTATTGCAATTATTATCAGATTGCACAATACCCGACGGAGAAGGCATGATTATCGCTTGATGGATACCGGTAGTGCCTACATTGGCGTTCGATGCGACAGTGTTCGGCTGTAGTTGATAGCCCTTATTGCTAGCGAAACCGAACTGATTGCTCATATGTTGTTGTTGCGGTTGTTGCTGGCTGCTCACGTTGACGGTTGCCGTCGTATCCTGTTGTAACGACTTGGGAGCGTTTGTATCCACTGGTTTCCGTATCTTCGATACATCGTACACGTGATCGCGGTGCATTCTCATGAAATGCTTCTTTACGTGATCCGCACGATTAAATGGTTTGTAGCACATGTAGCAATGAAATGGTTTTTGTTCGCGATGGATATTCTCATGTCGTGTGTAAAGATCTCGTCTGTCCGTGCCATAAGGACAGCATGGACAGTTATAACGTTTATTACTCGTGGAGGCCGCAACAGTAGTAGACATCGTGGTCGTATTCTGTGAAAGTTTACGCCTTTTTAAACTAGGCTTTAAAACAGAATTAAATAAAATTATTTTTTTTTTGTATTATCAGTTATATTATAAAAGAGTAGGTAAAATTAGTAGAAATATTTGCCGCAGTAATTTTATATTGGAATGTGATTCCAAAAGATGCTATATTATATAATATTATATACATATACAGGACCTAAAAATAATTCCATATTTATGTAATAGATGGTACATACCATAATAAGTAAAAGAATTTTAGTAAAAACAATCGAAATTAGAAAGGGTATGTAAGAGTCAAATATTAAATTCAATATAGTAGTCTAATATATAAAATGTATTATGCTCTGTAAATTGTAATTAAAACCATATTACATGTTTCGGCGTCTATATTGAGCCATCTTCAGATAAAAAAAAATTCACACAATGTAGTATTGGTAAAATGATGAAGATAATAATGTAAAAATATACAAGTATAAGAGACATTCATCGGGCCTCATCTTACACTTGTATATTTTCACATTATTGTCTTCACCATTTTACTAACTACTGTATGAATTTTTTTTATTTGAAGATGGCTCAATCTAGATGCCAAAATATGTAATACGATTTTGTGTACAATTTACAGAGCATAATACATTTTATATCTTAGATCATTATATTAAATTTAATATTTGACTCTTACATATCCTTTCTAATTTCGATTGTTTTTGTACATTAAAAGTCCTTTGTTCTTGTTTAATTTAATTTTAATAAATATAGATCGAAATTTCAATCGAAATTTTTGAGATACCTATACGTATCTCTATCTATCTAATAATTTTGTATATTAGTGTCATAACTAACTTTATTGTCTTCTTCTCTAGTGTCACATACGATGTGAAAAGAGAGAAATTGAAATAATCACTGATAGCCTATTTGCAAAAATTACAGGTCCAATGAGGTGATCTCTCATAACGCCTATCCAATCGTAATCAGTTGATGTCAACTTACTGATTCCCGGTGAAATTTTTCATTATAAAGTGTGTATGGAAGTTGAATATGAACATTCAGAAGCGGTTTGTAAATACTGAGATAAATCTTCATGTCGCATGCGACACGTAGAATACCAATAAATCAGTTAAGATACTAACATACAAAATTGTTGATCTCTCTAGAAACGGTTGAGCTTTCGATCTATATTTACTAAGACTTTTTTACTCATGGTGTGTACTATCTATCATACAAATGCTAAATGGTTTTTGTAACACCTTGTATATGATACCACATATGTATATTACTTTTGAGGCTTTCACGGGTATGTCTTTTCAGAGGTGCCAAAGAGTTTACGGGTTGTTGCCGTGTTGTGATCCATTGCTAATGCCAACGTTTCGTGAACTTTTCCGTTCACTTCATCAGGGCGAGGAACGCACTGATACAGTATCGCACTGATACAGTGCGCTCCTTACCCTGATGAAGTGAATGGCAAGGTTCACGAAACGTTGGCATACATATGTATATTATTACATAATATTTTTTATTACGTAATGCGAATATATAATACCTGTTGCAAATGCTGTAGCGCAGGGGCAGATGGCAGTTCTTGCAAATGAAAGCTCGATGTAGTTGTCAATAAAGTCGCAGGTACAGTTTGCGTTTCTTGGGTTCTTCGGGTAGGAGGAGCCGCTCGTTCAGCGCGTTCACGAAGTCTTTCTAAATACATGACTACATCTTCGATTTTAAAATCCGTTTGCAAATAATCTTTGCGTGGTGAGTGATGCCTATTCCTGCTATCAGCTAGGATTCTCGATGCATGATGCTCCATGAAGTGTTCGGCAATTTCTCGCGGACCACTCGTTAGGATGTCTCCTGTGAAAATCAGAGAGTCTTTATTCATGCGAATAAAGTCAGTTCAATTTTTATAAGACTATCCGTATATTACAAATCAAATTAATATATAAATAAAATATAATATAGAAATAAAATAATTAAATTAATTACAATTAACCCTTAATACACACGATAATTTTTGGCACTTTTACTACACACGATGAGTCTCTCGCGTTAATTTTATCTATCTGAGTTATTCTATCATTTTTACAAGTATATAAAAATCGTTAAATGATTCTTACATGTATTTTAATATCTTTAGAAAGTGTATTTGTAAAGTTGTATATTTATTTAAAAATATTCGTATAAAAATGTAAAACTCTGAAACAGAAATGTTTAAAGAAAAAAATATGTTTCAATATCTTAAAATTGACATTTCCAAACTAAAAAAATTATATTAAATCTATAGAACCGTACATGTGAGAATACAACCAATAGGAAATAAATGCCTAAAAAAAAATAATTCAAGTGTGACAGCTATTTAAAACGTTTAATTATTTAGTAAAATGACGTTTTTTTTATACATGAGTAGATATAAATTGAAGCTATATATGTATATATTACTGACACTTTTTCTTCAATGTCCGAATAAATATTTATCTCGTTTTAAATGCAAAAATTTTGGGAGATTTGATCAACACGAACAGACTCATGGTTAAATTTTTTTTTATAATTCGCGAAATATTTCTGCAATAGAAACGAGAATTAATTAAAAATAAAGAAAAAAAAATTTTTTTCATTTTAAAAAAAGTCGACACTCTATCTTCTGAATTATCCTGATCAAAGGATTCGCAAGAACAGAAGCCGGCAATGCACAGTTCTCTAGATGCCAAAGTTTTTCAGGAAAAGAATATAGATCATTATTTAGCCAGATGTTTGTAGTATTTCAAGGGAAAAAAAATGGTATGAGCCACGTATGTGTATTATTTGTCGTTTTTTTTACAACAAATGGAATAGCGGAAAAATAATGCACTTTTTTTCAATAGAATCTAATAGCTATTTTCATTCAAATTAAAATTTATTAATTGTTTAAACAATTGCTTAAACAAATTATATGAAAATTTGTTTAAACAATTTCAGATTCATAATCAGCGATTTCACAAACCATTACATGCAAGTGATTCAAATTGTATAACCGATCCTCAAAGAATTATATTTATTTACGGATTTAAGCTCCTTCTTCTCATTGTAAATAATACTTTTTGCATAAAGCAATCAATAAATGTAGGTGATATTTACAAATTTTTTGTCGTTGATAACTTATCTATAAATGAAATTGTTCTATTATGTCACGTTTTTAAGATATTTTATCTCAAAAGTACCCAAAAATGCCAATTTCAGTATCTTTAAGTTCAATTAAGATAAATCTCAAAAACATGATGTGACAGAGCAATTTCATTTATAGATTTATTTTCAGTGACAAAAAATCTGTAAGAATCATTTAGTCCCGTTCATGGTTTAAAATTCGTGTCGGACAGTATTACTTATTTGATACGTGTAAACATAAATTTTTCACTTCATTTTTCGTTTTTTAAGAGTAAATATATAACAGTATTCAAGAAAAATTAATAAACTATCTTTTCTAGCAGTATAAATTGAAGAAATGCAAGCGAAAAATGTACTGTTCCTTCAAAACGGTACGATCAGTAATTAGAAAGGGGACCTTTCTCACTATCTACCCTTGCTAATCAACTTATTTTTATCTTGCATCAGCTAAACTTTTTACACTATTGGATAGAAAATTACTCAACTATACTCTGTATACTCTATCGATCTAGACCTTTAAGCGTGAGATTGTAAACAAGTTAGCCTCGCAAAAAATTTTTCAGGTAGGTTTATGCAACGTTCATTAGATACATCCGTGTCTTTAAATTCATTCGCTGCACATTATTGTAAGAATATTTTTAACAATGTATGTAAATCATGTGTACTTACCACACTCATCACATCGCCACATGGCTTTTCCGGCGTGGTAAGCTGCAATTCTACTTCCGTCGGTTCCTTTTAGTGGTTCGTCCTCGTACGTCCAATTTCCATCGTCACTACCGTCGGTACCATTTCCCGTATCTTCTTCGGTTTTATAAGAAACTGATGCTTCGAACTCGTTTTGCACGTTCGATGCTGTAACGACGAAATTATGATAAATTATATTAAACTCTTCTTAAAGAGATTTTAAAGTAAACTCGATGGAATCGGTATTTTACCGATTCAATAGGACTTACAACTTTCACACATAAGGTAAACTCGGATAAGACGGCCATACGGGGAAGATAACCATAGGTTTTTAGAATGACTAAAAAAATGCTCTATTTAGCAATTATTGAAGAAATTACAGCCTAGGGCCATCTTTTCCTTATAACCATCCTAGTTTATCTATGATTTACATGTTATCGACACATCACTACTTGCTACTACAATATTTCACACATGCATAAATTTTCGTAGAATGATATCGTATAAAATTAGATGCTCATATTTTGTAAATACAAATTCCAGAGATTTTATATTAAGCAAATTTTGGCGTGGCTGCTTTAACATCATATTGGACTAAAAAATAGTAAAGATCTCAGTTTCAAAAATTTTTGTTCCTCTCAACATAAATTCCGCGCTACAAACTAGAATAATACATATAATTTTGGAAAAGAATTTTCAAATTTGTGAAAGTAATATATGCGATATCATCAGAGAAAATTATTATGTTTCATCGGTAAAACGAACGACTTTAGAATCCCTTTAATGATGAAAGAAACTCATCATTCTTTTATGAAACAAAACATTCCATAGTTAGCTAAGACGTCGGAAAAAGTAGTCATAATTCGAAAATTAATTAAATTGTTATCAAAAGACAATTTAGTAACCGTTTGGCTCGCAAATCTGAAGTCAAATAGATATGCAAAACTTAAAATATCGGACCGAAATACAAAAAATAGTCTTACTTTAATATTAATTTGTTTTTATGGATTTTTAAGGTTGCTGAACACAAATCCAAGGTTAAAATTACAAAAATAACAATGGAGCATCTAATATTGCTGAAGGTGTAAAAAGTAGTTTTATTTTAATATTGCTTTATTTTGTTTCTGCCAGGTTTTTGGATTACTTATAAACTTAAGATGAAAATATCAAAAACTATAGCAAGTTCCAATATAGCACATCTAAAATTTATCAAATGATGCTTGTAATCGTTATGAGCGGATGTAGAATACACCCTTAAAGAAACATAGCGGCACGCTATTGTACGAACGTGCCTGTTTCGTTCGTGCATCATCTTTACTAAAAAAAATATTTTTGTCTATACTATTTCAAAATCCTATAACAATATTTTAAAAATAAATAATAATAACGCTAAAGAAAATATTTACATAATTTATAGGAAAAAAGTGGCGAAAAATGAATTTTCAGAAAAAGAAATTTAGACAAATTAAAATAAAAATCGGAGTGAGAGAATGGTTTAATTAAATTTTAAACACTCTTTAGGATTGTGAACGATTAAAATACACTGAAAAAAAAATTTCTATTTAAAACTTTAAAACTTAATAACTTTGTTATTTAGAAGAAAATATTGTTTGGTTTTTTGACGATTCCTTTTACTTCTTCAGAAATATTCATCAAAATTTTCAATCGCTTGTTATCAAGTTTCGAAAGAGCTTCCATAATTGTAAAACTCTCTACAATATATTCGAAAATAGTGAAGTATTATTTGACTATCGATTTATTGTTAAAGTTCTAATGTAATTTTAAAGTAATTTATATCTTAAAATAAAAAAAATAAAAATAAATTAAATTAAATTAACAGCATTTTATTCTTGAATATATAACAAACTTAAAAATTTTCTTTGCAAAGAAAATTAATTATATAAAAATCACTTTTAAAAAATTCAAATAATTGTTATATGAACGGTAATTATTTAATTATCATTTGAAAAAAGTTGTAAGAAAAGCTACATTTTATTACAGAATACTTTCTCATGCTATTTTCCAAAATCGAATTTTGATTACTTTTTCAGGCTCGCTATCCCATAGTCAATAATTAATTATCATGCGAGAATAACTAGTGAGAAAAAATATAATTTCGTAAACGTTTAATTAAATGGCCAATTATAAATGAAATTTTTTTATTGCTGAACACAGTTAACGCTAAACAATTAAATAATTAGATAATGAGTTAATCAAATTATGAATGATCAATAGAAAAAATATGCACACAATTTCAATTGCATTCATATGATGCATACATGTTGCGTAAAAAAAAGTTTATTGAAAACTTACTGAATATATTATAGATAAATAAATTTTTTAATTATTTCTATTGCAGATTTTCCGATATTATTTTGCCTTAACAAATACAATCAATAATTGATAATATATCGACAATCAGTAAAACGATATTATTTTCAACTTATATATATATATATTCTAGAAAATTCAACATAAAATCTTACTTCTATGATCAGGATCATCGCCATACAGTTTCTTTGTAATTTCTCTAAACATATCCTCATAGTCTATTCTGGTGCCGTTTCCTTCCATTTTCAAGTTCTACAATGGTCACTCACCGTCCGTAGAATAAGAACCTTTTTCTTTGTTCCTCAAAACAGACCTTCGTGTTGAGGCACCATAGACCTTTGAACAAAAAAATTTTTCTTTCCCATTCTTTTCTTTGCTAACAATATCATTTTTTCGCATGATTCATGAATATGAACACTGGAGCTCATAGCTCAGAAATTTACGATTTTTACGTTTTATAATTTTCCGAGAATATTATTTTCGGAGAATTATTAATTTGATTTATTTACACAATTTTACAAGTCTTCGATACATTAAAAAAAATTTTTTTTTTCATCGGAGCCGTTTTTTTATCCTCAATGTAATCGTGAAATTTATTATCCTAATACGATAAAATAATCCAATTATAACAATCTTCTTTTACAAATTGCTCACAAGCGTTATATTGGATCTAAATCCGGAAAAATTCTCAGCTGTGATAACGCGATTATTTGATTATACTGAATACCTTTGTACGATATATGACTACGAATCAAATTTTGTTGAATACTATCGCTAGAAATATTTTCTGTAAATGCGATGTTATTCTTCTTTTTTTCAATATTTAAAGATATTGATCGCTTTTCATCATTTATCAACGAACATTCCTTTTGTATATGTATAATTATAAATAATAAATATATAAATTTTTTCATGTATTTGTGTTTTGTTTAAATTAATCTTTATAATACTATATTAGTATATTGTATGGGCAAATTTCTATATTTCACCAGCAACCGACGAATGCGAAAAGACTGCGAAGGATTATCGTGGAACATGCTAATTCTCAAAGTTGTATATTCTAACTATTCGTAATTCTCTTTGAATATTACATTATTATAATTTTCACAATTACAGGTAAACTTAATTTCTTAGCGCTGGGACACTATCGTGTCCCTGGATAACAAGTTTAAATATTTATTGGTTGATTTTGGCAAATAACTTCGATGAAAATAGAACCTGTGTATATATATTATTTTCCTTCGTTTATTTTTATGTGTTCAAATGAGAGTATAGGAGACTAAATACAAGAAATTACTCAACGACTTTTCTCTTATACATCTAATACAATTATAAAGCGTGTTTGGTGAAGCGTGAAGTGTAAAATTATTAAAAAATTATAAAAATTATAGCAATTTTAAATATGACAGATTTTAATAATTAATATAAATATGATTATACATTAGTATGCAATTATTAAGATGTAAAATGTTTTAAAATATAGATTTGAAATGAAACGCTACGTTTGGCGAGTAGTTGAATAAAAATTATAATAACAAGAGAATAAGAACGTAAAAACTTCATTATGCCATTATTTGAGTACATTCTCTTCGTGCATATCATAAATAGAAAATAAATATATTTGAATTATCGAAGTTGTGTTTTATAAAATGTAAATGTGAAAAAGAAGTATAGTAGAGAAAATGAAAATAATGTACAAAATTTTATAACGGGTATCTTAATAACTTTTATATGTTGCTACAAGATTAGATTTAGAGCAGTTGGAATATATATATATATAAAGTGAGTCACGCGATTCGAACCATATCTCCCCATATCAGACCATATCTCTCTTACGATCGATAATAGAGAAATATGACACGGGAAAAAGTTTAGAAGCATAATGATGTCTAACTTTTTGTTAACATTAGTTTCTTCGTAAATGCGTATTTATAACGTGAAATTGCAATTAGATGTTTTCTTTACATTAGTCAACTGATTTCATTAGTTGTAAATTTTTTTTTAATTCTAAATGATATCTCATATGATATAAAAAAAGTTTTCTGCTTACTTACAATTATTATGCATTATAATACATAAATAAATAAAAGCAATTTGTAATTTCTCTTAAAAGAATAATGCATGCTATTGTTTGTTAATTATTTTTAAATTTTTTATAATGTTTATCAATTCTAGTAAAAATCGTAAAAAATTATCTCTTTGAATTATACCTTTGCCTTCAATAAGATAATTATTTTTATTATTATGTTAAAATTTTTAAAAATAAGAATTATTTAAGAGAAATATTATACATTTTATATTTTTCAAATTTTATCTTATATATTTGTATATATATATATAACTTTATATTTATAACTTTTATATCGGATTTATTAATATGTGTACCTCTCCATGTCTTGTAATTGGTATCATCCGTTACTTTTATAAATACCGTATTTCTATTGATTTCGATCGAGTCGAGCATACACAATTATTTAACACTATGTTCTGTTGGGGTGGCGGCAGCATCCGGAAAGAGGAAGGAACGAACGTCTATTGATCGTCACGATTGCTGCTCGCAGAACTGAGAGGGGATGACCAGCAACCCTGCTAGTAACCCTGTACTATGTGTGCGTGCGCATATACGAAGATCAGTCGCGTACATGTATATAGAAGGGGAAGCCAGAACGTTGGAAGGGGTTACTGTGAAGAATAAATCAATATGCCCCTCTACTGATCGGGGCCACATCCTCTAGAAACGACAGATGGTGGAACGTGGAGGGTGTTCTAGAACGTACTATTGAAACTTAACATTTCTGCGCTGGTTGAGAACCTCTACTTTATGGCGCAGAGAGAAGGAATAAAGAAACCCGAAGGGAAAAGAAAGAGAGATGACACAGCGGCGGGGACATGGTCGGTCGGAATAAAGGCAAAGACTCACAGTCCGAGAGAGAGAGAGAGAGAGAGAGAGAGAGAGAGAGAGAATATCAGAAGATAGACGAAGAAAGAGAGAACGAGAAAACAAAAATAATCAAGAAAATAAAGTAGGAGAGAGAGAGAGAGAGAGAGAGAGAGAGAAAAGGCACGCGCAGTGCTCCATTCAAATCCATCCGGAAATTATTGCCGGCTAACCAAGGACGTCAGGCAGGTCTTCTCCGCGTCCGCGTGTGCACATGTACAATCGTGCACACGTACGTAATGGCATTGCACAGACGTTGTGCACGATCGTTAGTGTGGAGTTGAAAGATCCCTTCTTTTCTCTTCGCTCTTTCGTCTCCGCTCTCTGGACGTTTCCTAGACGCGGCGGTACGCGCAAAATCGGCGTTGGTATTAGTACACGTCGCGGAAAACGTCGCGGCGAACGCCGCCGGCGGCCCGTTGGCCGCCCTCAACCTCAACATCGCGTACGATATCGCGGAGCACCCGCGCGAATGGCCGCCCCCGCGCGCACACGCGCGCCTCGAGAACACACATGGACGGGTGTCCCGGCACCTCTCTCCGTCTGCCTCACTGCGCGCTACCCGTCGAAACACCGACGAACACACGGATGTCGAGACGTCGCACATATAGCCGCGCGCTCCGCGCGTCTCGATGGGTATTCGCGTGCGGCCTATTCGCGATACACAATACGTCGGCCACGGCGGCGGTCTCGATCCTCTTGCTCTCGTTCGCGGCCACAGCTCGTTAACACTCGTAGTCGTAACTCACATTCGGTTCTTCACTCGCTGTTACTTTTTTCATTCACTCGCTGTCTCCTTTCTCATCGTCTCACTTTGTACTTCCACTCGATCGTTCGTTTTCGGCGCGCAACTCGGTACTAATCCGACAGAAGAAGTGAAGCAACGTACGGACTCAGGAGGAACATCCTCGGGGAAGACACTGATGGGGAGATCTGTTGTCGTATTGACGCTGGATGGACGATGATGACGCGAACACGATGGACAGCCCACAGTACACGACGCGTCAAGATATACACGGGTAAACACGGATCTCGGATGAAGAAAGACGTTTGGAAATACTACGTTAAATCACTCACCTTTTTGTGTCGTTGATCCAGACTAAGTGCAAGACACTAACGAAAATCGTTGTTCGAGGAAACGTTATGCTGGTTCGGTTGCAGGTTGTTTCCTCGACGGCTGTCGGGTGGCGAGTGGGTGGCAGGCGGGGTGGCGGGCAGAAGTGGGTGGCTCAGGCGGGTTGGGAGCAGTGGTGTGTGGGTGGTAGCGTGAGGGAACCCAATACCACCCTCCTCGCCCATTCAATCCTCCAGTATTAGGGGGAGCAGTCGAGCCTGTTTTCACTCCCCTCCCTCCCACCATACTCCCAACAGCCCACTACACACCAACAGCTGGCGACGATAGACCCGTTTCTACGTGTGTGTGTAGAGTCTGTCTTACATAGATATGCCTACACAAGGAGCATACGCGCCCTCGACGTCCCAGAAGGTGGCACCTCCCTCCCTACACGTGTTCACAACGCTATTCTAGAGGCGACTTGGTTCGTAAGAAAGGTGGAGTTGGAAAAAGCACGGAGAAGGAGGGAATCTCTATGAGGGGTTTTCAAATCCCTTCTTTGAAATCTTTAAAGAGATTTAATAGATGTATGTTTTTGAAGGTCTCTTTACCTGAGCTAGTAGCCCTTAACTTTTTTTAAACTTTACTGTATTTCTGAAGAGAAAGTTATGCGTTCAAAAATCTTTAGACGCCAGGGAACTTCTTGACAAAGGAAAAAAAGATTGAATGGATTAGTCACGCGTGATGCGGTCGTAAATTTTGATATCTTTAAGTTTGTAGTAGATATTAAAAACAAAATGCATTTTAACCGTACAGCTAATACAATCGTTTGTTATATTTGACCTCTAAAGAATATTGAACAAGGCTGTATTGATTCTAGACAAGATTATATTGATTTTAAACAAGGCCATGTTAATCGAATTTTTTATCACCTTTATATAAAGAATACAAATAAAAATTATTCTAAAAATTAAAATTTTTGTAACATTTTAAATAATATTTTATTCCAAGATAGACGAATGATACTAATATATATGAATAGAAGATTTTTAATGTCATTAATAGCTCTGTGTCTTTAGAAGCACCGCCGGGATATGCGTAAATGCAGAGCTAGTATACCCAAGGCAAGAACACTGATATCAGTTAGAAGTCTACTTCAGCCGATAAGCAAGCAGTCGACCAAACCGACTGTTCCTAGAACCAGTTTCGGTTCTGGGTCGGCATTCTTGGTTCCCTACCGAGAGTACGAGAGATGTTGTACCAGCACTACCAGCGCGCAGCGGCATTCGCCACTACGGCAACCTTCATTTACATTCCGCCCGGCGTTACCATGTGTAACGTTCCGTGACGCGGGTCTGAAATTAACTTCCACAGCGCCCCCGTCACTTCGTTATCATGCAGCTGGAGGCCGCCTCGCACACGAACGAGCGCGGATCATTCAACGGGAGCAACCGGAGATACATCTGCATCTGCATCCGAGTCGCAATTTAGGAACGATGGGGTGCATCGGGCCACTGCCGACGTGTCGCCCGTATTGATCTCTACCTCTGTTCAGACATTCCCTTACGCTCGCGCGTCGCCCGTCTCTTCCTTACGTAGACACGAGGTGGAAAAAAGAACTGACGGAGGGATGATGATGTCAGGTATTGGCCGCGGTCGCGTGATCGATCGGATGCCGCACCGCGGTCGGAAGGAGGAGGATGGTACTTTAGCGCGAGAGAAATTTCCGCTCTCGCACCACAAACGCGGAACTACTTAACTTAAAAGCCGCTAAAACGGCGATGTGCCAAGGACGGCCGCGGCGGTTTGGGGAAGGGGAAGGAAAATGAGATTTTCCATGAAAACGTTATATCCCTAAAATATATATGACAGGGGATTTCCATAAAAATCTAAGCACGGGTTTGCGACCACCACGACAATGCTTGCGTCTATTTATTTTTGCGTACAGGCGCCTCCTTTCAGAATGTGATGATATTTATAATTATAAAAGTGCCTTATATCCATATTTTGCAAAAATATCCTCACATCGTCGTTAACACAAATGCGTTTTGCTTTCGCTTTCTTCTAGTTCTCTTATATCACTTTTATTATTAGCTGTTTATTAATCTATTATTAACTGTGCTTTATATAAGATTTAAAGTTCATCGAGAGAAAGATAATTTCCTATTAAGAACTGACAGTTTTAATTTTCCGCTTGTTTAATATTAATTTTCACCGAAATTTTTACTGAGTAAATGAAACAAGAAAGATTGAATAATTTTAAAAAATAGAATTACGTTTTCATTACTATGTCATGTATTAAAAGGACTCTTGGTTTAGCATAAAAATGACTTGAGAGAGAGAGAGAGAAATTATAAAAGATTAATATTAAATCCAAACTAATTTTTACTGAGTAAATGAAACAAGAAAGATTGAATAATTTAAAAAAATAGAATTACGTTTTCATTACTATGTCATGTATTAAAAGGACTCTTGGTTTAGCATTAATAATGACTTGAGAGAGAGAGAGAAATTATAAAAGATTAATATTAAATCCAAAGAATTTCCAATGAGAAAGAATTTGATTTCTCCGACGGGGAGAAAAAAACAATGATAATTTTCAATACCGCGAATCTTTCTATCTTAAAAGTTACAATGCCACAAATAAACAATAATATAATTATAGCAATGAATTTAGCAATAACATAATTATTAAAGATGCACCGAATCGTAAAATTACCTATTAAATCCAAACAATTTCCAATGAGAAAGAATTTGATTTCTCCGACGGGGAGAAAAAAACAATGATAATTTTCAATATCGCGAATCTTTCTATCTTAAAAGTTACAATGCCACAAATAAACAATAATATAACTATATAGCAATGAATATAGCAATAACATAATTATTAAAGATGCACCGAATCGTAAAATTACTTATGGATATCGGATATCCAAAAAGAATGTGGCACTGGATATCCAAAATTCGGTCAGATATCCAGTAGGGCAATTCTCTCTCTCTCTCTCTCTCTCTCTCTCTCTCTCTCTCTCTCTCTCTCTCTCAATGTTACTGTATACGCAGCAAACGCTAAATATTCTTGAAATGTTTCTAAAATCCCAAAAAACATTTCAAGAATACTCCAAAATATTTCGAATATTTACGATATGTAAAAGAAATATTCAAATGTCAATTAAAAAATTTATTTGTAGGTCGTTACATTTTCCGAGAATGTTCCATATATATTCCGCAAAATTTTAATTTTTCCAAGAATTCCAGGTCAGTTTGTCCATGAATCAGTTTTTAAACAAAATTTTACTTTGAAAAAGGGGAAAATTTGTAAAAGAAACCCCGACAATTGTAAAAATAAAAATAAAGCAAGGTAATTGTTACATACCATGTAGGAAATGAAGGTGGATCAGCATACGAAGAAAAAAACAGGCAGAATGAAACGTAAAACAGCAACGAATAATACAAGCTGAAGAGAACACTAGCTTATGGAGGCAGCGGAGTAAAAAATTTAAGTAAGCGACATTTAATATGAGAAAGGAAGATCTTCCAAATTTCACAGACTTATATTTTCTCGCAGGTGATTCTTGTCAGACGAATAAATGCTCTTCGTCGCGGCCCTCTGTCAGCAAAAATGTGTACTGCTCGCTCGCTCGCAATTTTCGTGAAATATACAAGGAGTATTTAATATTCTGAACATTTCATCGACATTTACACATTCTGTGACGATTCTTTTACTGTTCCGGAACATTCGGTACATTGATAATACAAATCAAACTTTCTGTGAAAATTTAGCGTTAGCTGGATACGTATGTACTTGTTTACTATTAAACAAATATTTTGTTATAGTTTTCATTTTATAGCTCTCTGTGCTTACAATAAAAATACATTTATCTGTTGATAATCCCATCATATCTATTACTGTTATCACTTATCATTAAGGTATCATTTTACCATAACGTTTTGGAATATTTCCGATTTATTTGATGCTCCCGCTTTATTCTGTATCCTTCATTTTTTTCTATCAAATTACACACTAAGAAAAAAAGTCGAAATATTCGCAATAATAAATATTACATGTGACGTTTTCTGCGATATTAATTATAAAAAAATTCTACTGTGATAACGAAATACATTTCTGTGAAATATATCATTAATTGTAAAAAACAAAATAGATGATTTATTTACTAGGAAATTTATGTTCGCTAAAGTTTCATTTCATCGTTTTACTGAAATAAGGATTTATTTCAATAAAATAAATATAATATCTCACAAATAAATTTTTAAGTTTTTTTTTTTCAGTGACACGCGGGGGCGGATGATGTACACAGATTTTTCCTTCATCACGATCCTTTATACAATTGCGATCGTGGTGAATTATGTAATAATCCAGACAAAATCCAGAAAAGTCCAAAATCAAGACATAAGACATCTTAAAGTTATCTTTAAGACATCTTTAAAAAATGTCTTTGAGACGTCTTATGTCTTGTTTTTGAACATACGTGTTGTCTGGAAACGTTTCGTAATAATGAAGGATCACGAGAGTATCGGCGGGTCATTCGCACTCAAGGATCACGAGTACGAGCACCGCTGCCGTCACCGCGGTACTCGTATACATCGGCCGATGACTATCGCATCAGCTTCGGAGTCGGCGTTCTGTGATGGTAACAGCATCGGCGTCGGCGCGGCGTCCGCGGAGCTCTAGGTAGCTTCGCGTCGCGGCGCTTCGCGTCGGCGTCGCTGGAATCGTCCGCGAAACGGGCAGACAGTGGTGGCCAAGGCACCGTGTAAGCGCGTGTAATCGCCATATTGGCCGAACTCCGGACGATAGCACCTCGCGGGTCGTGGAGCTTTAAAGCTTCCGCGGTTGCTGCTCTTCCGACCATTGCCCGCGTCGGTACGGTCATAATAACGGGGGAAGCACATAAAGTGGAGCGAGGGCGAGCGGTTCCTGTGCGGAAAAAGAGGCGGCGAGGAAAGGACACGCGATAATACCGGATACGCCTTCGAACGCCGCATCGAACAGCGAAAAAGAGCTAGAGAGAGAGAGAGAGAGAGAGAGAGAGAGAAAAGGAGAGAGAAAGATAAGGATAAGATATAACACGCGGCATAGCAGTGACAAGTGTTATACGGATACGCGTGACATAAACCAAGGCAAGGGAGAATCGCAGCGATCAATCGCGGCGGTGCATTCAAATATCAATATCGATCTTCCTATATTCTGAGTATATATCTCTCTCAGATCTGTATCCTTCAAAGATTACTTTCGTCAATTTCGTCCGCAAACTTCCGCGTCGGATTCTGCGTCGCTTCCATTGTATCACATTTCTCGGTTCTCACTTCCGACGAGATTTCTACAAAATAACGTGTGCTCCGAAAACGGCACGGACTGCATCTCGTTTGAAATCATGCAAGGAAAGATCGGCGACTTCCAATATAATTATCAATAAATTCAAATCTCTTCCTGAAACTAATCTTCCTAAGAAGTTTTTCCATCCAACCGATTTCGCGGAGGCAAGGATTAACGCTCGATCGGAAGTCTTCCGACAGGATACCAAGCGGTCAATCGACGAGAAGCTGGCACGAAGATAGCCTTCAGCAGTCTACCTTGCCGGCGTGACAGTGCGCGAGTTCGTCTCTCCCTCTGGTCTCCACTGCTGCCAATCAATAACCGGCGTATCGGTTCGCTTACGCTCCTTTTTCTCTCTCTCTCTCTCTCTCTCTCTCTCGCTCTCTCTCTCTCTCTCTCCGTCTCTCTGCCTCATCTGTCTTCCCACTATCTCACGCTCTTACTTTCAACGCTCCTCTCTTTCTGCTTAATCAAACACGCTAACATTCTCCGATTCCTTTCATCATCTTCCCTTTTCTCCCTACCTTTTTCTTTTCCCTGTCTACCTCTCTCTCTCTCTCTCTCTTCCCTGCGTCTTCTTCCGCACTCTCGTGTGCGGGATACGCGGGACGGGCACCTGTCAACGCGATCAACAGCATCAGGAACATAAGCAGACACAGCGGTAGCGTCAGCAGCGGTCCGTGCCAGCGACAGCAGCGCAGGCATTTAAACCTGGTCGTGCCAGCGTCTCGCGCAACATCTTTAACAGGCGCGAGTATCTATTTATAATTCCGTCAAACGCAACGGGGAACGAAAACTGCAGCATCGTGTACGGCTACCTAGGTCAGCCGCGAAGAAGAGAGATGCCGACGTGAAGTTGGCGTTAATCCGAGAGCGTGGCACGGCGCGACATAGCCGCTCTTTTAAAACTGTGTAATTGAAGGATGTGATGAGTCGATCGCGTGCGACGTCCTCACTGTCATCAACGTCGTCGTCGCCCTAAAGTTCAAGGATTTGGGTCTCGGTTTGGGTTGGTTGACCGAATTTTTCGAGTCCACGATACGCAACCGCGTATTTCAATGAAACGCGACGAATTCGTTCGATCGTATCGCATTCATCCTTGAGAGCAAACGCCATCGGTAGCGAAGGATCTCCACTTCCTGTTCCTTTCAATAGCGGGTCTCGCATCCGCGCACTCTCGCCTCTCTCTTTCTCTCTCTCTCTCTCTCTCTCTCTCTCTCTTCCCCTTTCTCTCCTACCTTTCCGACTCGGCCGACCGACCAGTCGATCCGCGCGCGCGGCTGTCCCGTTAAGAGAGAAGGGTGGAGGGTGCCGCGAGAGGGTGACGGTGGTGGAGTGGTATCGTGGCGCGGGTGGTATTAACGAAGAGGATTGTCGAGAGAAAAACGACGGACGATCGGCAGCAGCGGAAAGTGGAAGACGGTGGGAAATGGATGAAATATCATGCGCGACATCGACATCGACGTAACCCTCCGCTTGTTGGGGTCCGCCGTTGTTCAGTGTCGTCGCGCGACGTCGCCATCATCGTCGGCGTAGTAACGCCTCGCCCGATCTCGAGGCGAGGAAACCGTTTCCTGCGGCTGATCGTTTGGTAGTGCGCGTACCTATGTGTCCGTCCGCGAGTCCGTGAAGGGTTCGTACGCTGGGCTGTTACGCGGTTTCGGCTGAGGGGCACTGGTGCGCGCTGGGAGCATGCGGGTTTCGGGCGAGGCCCGGCGAGGCGGCTCCGCGGGAGGACCGGGCTAAAGGAACGACCGCATATCGGAAGGGACACTCGCGAACGCGGGCACGGTGCGCCCGCGGCCGTGCCCGCACCCGCACCCCCGCGTCTCGTCTCGGCGCCGCGCCGCGCCGATTAGGTTCATCCTGAAGACGCGGAAAGCGAGCGCAGCTCGCTTTCGAACGCATGGAACATGATAGAGGTAAGAGAGTCGAGACGTGAACGTACTTCTAATCTACGTTACCGTCTGTCTTAAAGAAAGGATTAAAGACTCAGCACGCGGAACAGTAATGGAGTCGCACTTATCATCTTCCCCTGCAAGCTGTATGACTGCGGCAGCCAGTTCGATTATGACTTATCACATTATATACAATGATATTCCTCGTACAAATGTGCAGTATACATGATAAATAGTTAATTTCCGTGAAACAGAAAGTTTACAAAACTATATAACAATATAAAAATTTCCTACGTAATTTGTAACTTAATTAACGGTCATATTTTCGGTGTTTACGAAACCTTTTCTAATTTAATAACATGCAAATAAACAATGTGGCTGGATTGAATATTGAAAACCGATTGCATTCGACCGTGTTTAAATTATCCCAGTATAGAATTGAATTATTGCAAATTAATTCTGAAATAGTGTGTTGTAATAACATGAACAAGGACTCTGTTATCGCTGGTTAGAATTTCGCTCGAAATATCTGCAGCTTGCCATTCTTTCCAATGTTCACGTAGGGACATAACAAATTCATTTGTATGGACATACGCATACACTCTTGTGCGGATCGAAATAAATTCATGGGATTATCGGAGCTTGCGAGAAGAGAGAGAAACGGGGGTTGCAGCTTGCACGTGCTCCGTGATTGCGTGCTGCATGTAGCCAACACACCATTGGGCCATTGACATGTTGACACGCAGCTATGCGTAAACACTATCGCCGTTTCAGAACCGTTGTAAACACAGCGACAGTATTTGCATCTGAGAATACGCGCGATGAGAAGAAACTAATGTTCATAATTGTATTAAAAATGTCAATAATCTTCCGTGCCAAAATACACATTCCTATCCAAGTACTACTCTGTTTATTAACTATTATTGAAAATGACCCGATAATAATTAACGAACGCAAATAATTTATTTATTATTCTCATTTGCATTATTAATTATCAAATTAATTAATTAATTATTAATTACCAATTTAATCTCTTTAGCAAGCATTATAAAATCAATATGAATTAATTAACAATAGTATTTTTACATGTAATTGTTTTTATTTAATTATACTTTTATTAAAAACTAGTCTCCCGTAACGCACGCGTTTACGGATATGTGGCTTGGTAATATAAGATATTATTATATTCAAGCTACACACAGCTATCTTGAAACTAACTTATGCAAAATCTATAGATCACAATTAATCACCTAATACGAAGTGTTTCCTAAATTTCGCAGCGTTCTCCGTAAACAACGGCTCTTGTTTCCATAATGCCTGCCAAAACAAATCGCCGAGAGATTATTGAAATTTAGATCGTTATATTATCTCTCGTAACCGAAGTCTCGTTTTCGGGAAAGACGACCCGCGAGATACGAAATACGGAATTCGCTTCGTGTATAAACCGC